>NC_046368.1:29915465-29940904 GCF_011125445.2 Fundulus heteroclitus | reverse complement strand
TTCCTGGTTCCTCCCACAGACTTTTGGCCCTGAGCAAGACCCTTACCCCCAAATTCCACATCCTCTGTGACCGTTTCGTTCGCGCGTGTGCATGTCCGTCCAATGGAGCAAATACATTATTTGAATCAATGACAACAATTCTATATTCTTTGTGACTTCCCTGAATGTCAGCGGACAAACTCTTTGTCACTCACCGTGAAAATATGGAACAAGTCTATTTCCCACTCTGTTCCGGTCCTGAGCGGAACTGAGTGGACAAGTACAGGAGTGGAGGTTGTGGAATCTGGGGTTAGCCCCAGTATGCTCCTCAGGCCCCACCCAGTGTCAGCCCAGTGCTCTCAAAGGGATGGGATAAATCCAGAGGACAAATTTCGTTGGAATGCACAATGGGGCATTTCTCAAATGATGTCACATTTGCCCGTAGACTGCCCAGTTACCCGGCTGGTCGGACAAGTAGAGTGCAAATTACAATGGCAACAAAGGGCAACGATGATACTAATCATTTTGCAAGATAATAACGTCCCTAGAGCTTCATTTCAATCAGCTTCAATCAAAAACCCAACGTAGAACAGCTTAAGCGTTAGTTGAAATGTAGAGCCCTCAAAATGAACTGAAAGTAGTGTTATTAGAAAAGTAGAACAGTCCTCTCCTCTCTCACAATGGATCAAACACGAGGAAGAAACCCACAGAATCTGCACAGAATTACAGCTAATACCAATAAAAATACATACATTATTACAGGCCTATGTTTTAATTTATTATTGGCTCATAGCAGGAAATACTCGTTAAAACAATAACGCTGTAATCAGACACTCAGATCCCATCTCACACACACGCACGCACGCCACACACACACACACACACACACACACACCACACACACACTGTTAAAGAAACAATCGACTTGATCCATGAAAAGAAGCGGAGGACCACCAAGAAAACCACCACAAGCCGCTTCTAATCATCACAAATGCATGTCTTTAGATGGTATTTTTACACACCGGGACTTTTCCTGCTCGTAAAGTAGTTGTCGTGGGGAAGGGGATTTAGTCCCGCTCTCTTTGTTGTGTGTTTATGTTGGAAAAAAGAGAAGCCCAAAGAAGAGACTTTACGTTCAAAAACAAACCCAACAAACGGCATCCGCCAACTCACAAAAATTGTAAGTGACTTTAGAGAGAAACAAGCCCAAAGTTGCTTATAATGAGCAGACTATGCAATATTGAAGCTCACATACATGTCCTTCATTGATTGGATGATGTTTTTATTGCACTGAGAAAAAAACTAAATAAGCATTGCCTATCTGCACGGATGCTGCAGTCACTGGTATCAGGTCTGGCCATTTAAGTGTTGGCTCCTTACCACAGAGGAAATGTGGAGAGCACATATAGGTGACTTTGGACAGATTCCACAGTAATCTTCTCCCAGTTAAAAGCTCGTATCCAACACTGACATTTCTTAGCAATCCTTCAGGGTTTTGGAAAATCAATGGGAAGAAAACTCCCTTCGTATGGTCCAATCACCATATCGCGAGTCCCTCTGGCAGATAACAACACAGCAGTGTTTTTGTTGTTATTTCTGTTGAGGGCGATATTCAGGACAGATCTGTTCACTGTTTCACTCAAACAAGTAAACTATTCAAGTGTTACTGCTCTGCTTGTACAACCACAAGATGGCCACGACACATGCATCTAAATTTAGCAATTTGACTTAATTTGAGGAATGCCCTATTGCAATGACAAATAGTTTTTCTTCTTTAATTGTTTCAACAAAGTTTTAACAACAGCCACTGATGATCAAAAAACAACAGGGGGTTATCTCCGGCATCTGTTATGTGCTGCTGACTCAGAAGGCCAGTAGTACCAAGCCTGACTGGAGAGTCATCAAAGTCACTTTGGGATTTTCACTGTCCCAAATTGGGCTCGCTTCTAATGTGTATTGGTCACCATGGTAACTTGGTTTCCAAATGAGAGAGAACATGAAGAGGCTGCTCTAAGCCAATCGGTGCCCTGAGAAGATGGAGACAATGGTGGTTTAACAGCAGCTCAGTCCAGCTCCTTACCTCCAAGATAAAATGTTGACAGATCAGAGGAATTTAACAAAGCTTAGGTCTGCTAAATTAAACGTTACTCTAGGGTTGGGTTAGTTGCTCTTAGAAGCTGATGATCGGAAGCTAACGTCGATTAAAAGACTTTCCTCTGAAAAGAATCCTCATTGATCAACAGTGTATTAGCACATTTATCAAAGAGGTGGGGTTTTGTCTGTCCACCCACATTTGTTAATATTCACTCTGCTTTATAAATTTTCTCTAAATTTAAATTATTTGGCTTTGTAATTTCCTGTGGCAACATTCATTCTTAGGATTAGTTGAGTTGGCTCTCAATAAGAAAACACGATAATGGAACCTGTGTTGTCAGATAGAACCTGTGGCGTCTCTCCATCTGGTGGGCCAGGCCCACCAGATGTTGCTGTGGAGCTCTATGTTCACAACAGAGTGATAACTCACTCTATTGCGCTGGCTCGCATTAATCAGCAGGACAGGATTGTTTTTTTTAACGCAATATTGTAAAAAGACCAATAAAATTCTGTTAACATTTGCGTCTATATATCTAAGTATAGAATGCTGACAAACTCAGTAGGCTAAATCCTCTTGAGGCTCCTTGATATAGGGCCACCAATGTTTGTTTAAATAATGGATATATAAAATCTGAAATCGTGTTGCATGCCCAACACGCTCTCAGACACCTGTTGGGCATCCAGTCAAAATTCTGCAAATTCACGCGTTATGGTTGCGTTCTGCCGTATAGTGTGCAACCATCTGGCGTTGGTTGTCCTTTCTAACTTATATTGATGTATGGATATGAATTGTCTCTGTTAAATAAATGAACATTATGAGTGAGCCTTTATTTGTAGTTTTATGTATAAAAATTAAACTACATTTAGCTTATATAAAATGGCGTTTCTAGTGTGTTGGTTCAGGCTAATTTATCTGTTTAATTTAAAAATTATCAAAGTCAGGTTGCATGCATCACAGAAAAATGAGTTGCTGCTAACAGGTGTTGAGTTTTGGTGTCCCACTTAACTATCATGCCAGAGACGCCACTGGATAGGACTCTGCTCTACACACTGCTTCAGTACAGCAGATATAATGAGCAGTGGGAAGAGTAGAAATAGAATAAATACCGTGCTCAGCCTGCGCTCTGATGCTGATGACGCGCCCACCATCTAGCTGGGACTCTTCTGCTCGTCCTGTTTGCAGCCCGCTGACAGCTCTGACTTTTTTGCAGGGATCTGGTACAATCTCTTGAGGGGCCTCAGCAAGGTGGCGGTCATTGTTAACGTAAGTCCTGTTTATCTCCATGCAGCATGTTCAATTTAGTCTGGATAAAGCTTTGCTGTCATGTATATGGGTCAGACTCTTTCTGCACTACAGCAGTGGGAGGATTAATGGTGGCTGTTATCTGAAGAGTATTTATCTTTCCCAGGCTTTCGTCATTGCCTTCACATCTGACTTCGTCCCCCGGCTCGTCTATCAGTACATGTACAGTCCTGATGGGTCTTTGCACGGCTTTGTCAACCACTCGCTGTCATATTTCGAAGTCAAAGACTTTGAGCCGGGTACAGCACCTATCCAGCCACACCACTTGGGTTATACTGTAGATGTGTGCAGGTAAGGCTTATTTTAGATGGATCCGCTACGGCATGTGAAGATTCTGTTATCGTTTTTCTTTTTAGGAAGAAGACAATATCGACCTTAAAATCACGCTTTAAAAATCGTAGACGGTGAAAGATCATAAAGTGTAGATGTTTGCTTCTGTGTAGGTATAAGGACTACAGGGAGCCTCCCGGGTCCATTACTCCGTATGCACTATCAAAGGAGTTCTGGGCTATCCTAGCCGTCCGCCTCGCCTTTGTTATCATCTTCCAGGTTTGGAACAACACATAAATAACGTCATCAATGCAGCACACATGCAGCAGGCCTGCCCATGCGATTTTAAAAAGGCAAAATTCTCACTGTTATTATTCATGTTAAATGTAAGCAAATATAAGTAACTCCTCAGGGTTTAGACTGTTATTGTCTCAAGAAGCCTACAGATTTTGTCCTCTTTATAAATGACCTCATAGCTCTACTGCAGCGTAATGTTACAGTAAATTAACCCAGTTTCCAGGCTGAGAGTTGTGTTGAAGGAAAATACACTTTTCAGTGCAAAGAAACTGAGCTAAATTAGGAAAGTTGGTTATTTGGATTAAAGTTTTTTCTTAAATACATGACCTATATCAACACTATTATTATAGTGATGCTGGTACTTTCATTTTATACCTAATTATACCTGTGCAGTTAGCATCTTTAGCTGCTGAGAATTCTTTGATTTGTAAAGCCTGGGATGGCCACATCTTATTTATTAATGTCTCCAGTGTGTCAGCGAGCTTCCCACTTTAAAATAACACCCCTTTGTGATAAGGGGTCCCACAACAAAGTGATTTAATCAGAGGTTTAGTGAATAGATTTGACCAGACTGACCTTTGAGCTTAATCGTTTTTTGCAATTCGTTTAATTTTGCTTCGGTTCCTTTTTGTTGGCCCAAATAGTTTGTTTAAAAAGCTAGCTTTGGAATCATGTGAAATATAAGCCACTGAAGGGCTGTGGACCTGTATAAAGGGAACTGATAGTTAACTAATTAGGAACGAAAAATTACTGTGACAAACGTTTGTGGTGCTGTAAATAAAATGCCAGATTTCTGATGGCTTCATCCTAAAGCTATAAAATATCAGGATTATTAGGTTATTAATTCAATTATTACCACCACATAAAGGGGGGATTAAATGCAAAATAGTTTATTGCTTCCAAATTAGACCAAATAAGAAAGAGAACCATTTCATCCTAGAAAATGTTTCCTCAATGAGGTGTGCCAATACAGTTAAATTGTGTTGTAAGGTGTTATCAAGTCAACTTTACAGAGAGAATGAAGGAACCAAACTGGCATTAAGCAAACTGTTCGGATTCCCGTCAGGAATAAAATGCAGATCTGACCCACGTGGTTCTAAAACCAGAGGCTGTACCTGCATGTGAAACCAGACGTAAAATAAGCATTCCGTATCAATCTGTCCATTTCCAAGCATGACAGCCATATTGGATTTATGGCTGTCATAAACCAATTATTTTAGTAATTGATTATTCTATCGGTTATTCTGACGATTATCGAGTAACAAATAAAAAATGGACAATCTGCCAGATTTTTCACATAATTACTTAAGCTTATTTTATGTTCCAATAGAAGTAAAGGAAAACAATGCTAATTAGCAAATAATGCTATCTTTTTTTTCTTTTTTTTTTAACAAGGATAAATTTGCAGCTAAAATGTTCTAGGATCAAAATGTTAAAAACTCAGCCCTTTCTGGTAGACTTAACATCAATATAGTGCAGCTGCCTCTGTAGTGAAAATGGCCACAAACAAAATATTAAATTTCATATTAATTAATCTTGTGTGTAAGTCTGGTGTCTAGGCCTACCTGCTTTGCCACTGTGACACCCAAATTTGCCCACTGTGGGACAGTAAACATATTTCTATTCTATTAAACATAGGTAACAATAGTTTAAAAAAGAAGTATTTATTATGCCTGAATTTAAAATTAGCCATTTACCTTTGTGATAAATGTGTAATTATTTTATTGTCTATTTGTGGACTAAAACAAACAGTTTAACTTAGCCTTTAAGTACACTATAAGGGTTTTGTTTTATATGAGTAGAATTATGCTTTGTAATCTAAAAAAAATAAATATCAACATGCTCAATTTAAAGTTAAACTGTACAGCAGAACAGAGAAATTCTATGCAATTAATAATAGATAATAAGGCATATTCAGAGAAAAACTGAAGCACTATAATCTTTCATTAAGCAAGAAAATACTCTAATTGAACAGGACATTATGTGTAACACCTCTGCAAACTATAAATATTCTCCTCTTGATCTAACCTCCCTGGTGTCTCTGTCCCTGCAGAACCTTGTGATGCTCATGAGTGATTTTGTTGACTGGCTTATCCCGGACATCCCCAAGGACATCAGCCTTCAGATCCACAGGGAGAAGCTCCTCATGTTAGACCATTTTATGAAAGAAGAGCAGGGGAAAAAGCTTCCAGTTCGAGACAACTACAACCACGACAACTACACCAGCCCCTCGCTGGATAATGGGAGCCCATCCCAGCCCCGGTCCCGCCCCAAGTTCCAAGCTAGAGCTGGCTGGTAGTTTCAGAAATTAGTCATTAACACATGGCTTCCTTCATAATCATCAGCAAAGCTTCTGCTGCATTTCCATTGATTGGGAATTTTAAAATGTATGTGACATGTTCCTGCCAGGCGTCTGTCCCCCATAATGTGGATCATTTTAGAGTATTTCTTATCTTAAATGTTATACGTATAACACACCATTAGTCACTGACCAAAAACTTTGTTAGTGGTGTCCTGCCATAGATGCACAAGTCTCACAAGCTAATTATTGGATGTATTTGAGAGGAAGAAGCCATTAGGGGTTACTGTGGGACCAGGTCTAGGTTTACCGTTCAGGAAGCATTGCCAAACTCCACCTACAGCCTGACGCTTCTCATATTTTGAATAAGGATGATCCAAGCGGCCGCCTCTCCAACAGGACCAACAAGCACCTTTCGTTTTGAAGACAACCAGAAATTCCGTCCAAATTATTATCCTGAGAGCTTTTTCCCTGGATTTTTATCACAGGTACAGTTCCAAAGATCTTCAGACAAATGTGCAACTTTTTTTTGTGTGCGTGTTGCAAAATGATGTACAAACAGACATTTATTGAGGTACATTTTAAATGTGCAACATGGGCAGGCACATGTGCATATCTTTCAGAATTAGAAGCTGGTTTTGAATGGCTGTTGGCATCGTGACGCCTGTCTTTTTGTACATAGACCCTAGACTGATTTCTTACTAAAGAGGACCCCCTCTCCCAGTAATCTTGAAGGCACAAGTTTCAGCATTCGCTTCAACAGACTGGAATTTTAGACCTTTAACATCCGGCTTTGGTTTTATTTTTTTTATTTAAACAGCACAAAACAAATTGTTTCATGATATTTTTTTAAAAAGTTTGGCTAGATCTAAATGGTTAGATAAAACTAAAGATTTTCTAAAAAAAAATAAATAAGTGGAAAAGGGAAAAATTAGCTCCTCCAAAGTCTCCAGAACACTCAGGCATGATAGTTCATCACTACGGACATAGCGGGGGTTTGTTTTAATACGCTGGTTACATTTTTATTATAGGTTTCTTACTTTTGGCATTAGTAAGGGTTGATAGACAAAAATCACAGAATAACTTTAGAATGAAATGCATAATGAAAAGCACACTTGCAGTAACGTGATGATTAGAAACACTATTTTCAGTTTCAGATTGGTCCACTTTAGAGAAAATGTTTATTTGTTTACCTAAACAAATGCTTTTCCTGAGATAAAGCTGCCAAAATCAACAGGAAATACAAGGGACGTCAAATCTGATTTGGTTTTAAAGTGACTGGAATTTCAACTCAAAAGTAAAGCATTAACGGGGTGTGTTTTTAAAGCTAAACTTTCTTAAAATATCTGAAATGGTGTTAGACTGATGTTTGTTCCAGTTGGGCTGTTTGTGTATAGTTAAACTTATACTATAGATGACCACAGGTTAATTGGACCGTGAAAAAGCCCTTCTGGGCTTCTGGCTCAGCGGCTCTTCAGGCTGTATGCAAACCCAGGTACCACAGGACCCCACACTCTGCCTTATAATCTAACCGCTGGGATTAAATGACAGATTAACTTGTATTGACTTATTTAAGATGTCCGCTCACACGATATGCTGCTGTATACCAGTGAAACCTGGTATACGGCAGCCCTTTTCCACCATTGCCTTGCCTTATTTTAACTGTGTAGAAGATTTTCTGATTTTACTATGCTCTGCATACGTTTAGCTATCCTTTCCCAGACTGAATATTTAAAAATATATATTTTTATTTTCTATTTGCTAAAACAAAATGTGGGAGTGACTGGATACTGTACCGAAGAGTGGAGATGGAACACAGACTCTGTGTTGTACTGTCAGATAAAACTCTGCTGAGGGATTTAAGCAATTAAACTCCTAGCTCAGACTGATGGAATATATTTCTTTTTTATTAAGTTATGTAAAATGCATTTGAGATGAAAATGTTGTCTTTTTGATTGGATCAACGTGGCATTTCTCATACTAAAGGGACCAATAGCTTAACTACTTCTACTCTCTTTTATACAACTGATCTTCAATATTTAACTAGAAAACATGAAACAAACTGTTTGCTTTCTGTATACAAGCTTGGATGTGTGATGCAGTTTCCAGACATTTGTTCTGTAAAGGTGTTAACTGCTTTTTTTTTTTTTTTTTGCGTTTACATATTTATGGGCTGATGTACAGTGATGGCAGACATGCAGGAACAGGGCCTGAGAGTGTCCATAAGCACAGGAGCTTTATCTCTAATTAATGTCCATCTTTGTTAAATGTGAAGACCCTCCTCGGATGTCCTTTTCATGTCACCCTCTGCCTTGTCCAGCTGTTTTGACTTGTTTAGGACTGTTTAGTGTCAAAGCACATTTCGCAACAGGGATGACTATATTTGCATGTGTAACCATTCAGTTTGTCTCTGGTATTTTTTTTTTTATTATTATTATTGTTGTTATTGTTAGGATCTGCTAAATAAACTATGGTTGAGTACAATAAAGTTTGTACATTATTTCCAATTTAAGATGGTTATATTTATCAATATGATCATTTAATCTCAAATACTCACACAGAAAGAGACAATTAGAAGAATTTATTGATATAATATTTTAAGACTTTGGCGCTCAGACCTCGGCAGGAAACATTCACGCTGAATTATACTTCAATATGCATAAGCAGGTGTATGAGAATAGGGATGTTTACCCCCAGGCCTGAAACTGGTGGTGGAGTGGAGATAGACGAAGTTGGTTCAATCCATAGAGGCTGGTTTGCGAGGATCATCTACTTGAGCTGAATTGGTGGGATCCAGTAGGACTGCGTAAGCTGGTACCAGTACTTCACTCAGGGACCCTGACGATAGATGTCCAACTTGGATAAACACAGGTTTGCCTGAACTGTCCATTATGAGCAAGCATGAAGCGACTGTGGAGAGGAAAAACTCCACTTTGGGAAGAAACCTCTGTTAGAAACAGACTCAACATCGCGGTCTTCTGCCAGACCGATTGAGATGTGACAGGGAATTCCGTAAGAGTCCGGGGAGGAATTACACTCTGATAAAGACGAGGTTGAAGGAGGATTGTAGGAAGCCAGACTGAGCTTGCTACGATGATGGAGAGGGGATGGAGGTTAAATCAAGTCATCAGAGTCCAAATCAGACATTGCGCAGCCACTGCTTGTTTGCCGAGTTTGCTGAGATGTGGATTTGAAGTTCCTTTAAGATGAACCCAGGATGCTGATTGGCTTCGTGGAGGAGCAGTTCAAAGCTATTGGAGCGCTCGGAGGTGAATAAGTCTCTGATTGGATGGAGGTAGGCAATAGAGTTTTCTTCAATTGAATTTTCCGCTTAAGCTCCATATTATATTTTCATGGAAGTTAAACATTTAAGCCTAAAACGCTTCCCACCCTTGGGTATTAAGTTTAAAATATTTTGTTTGTCATTTCATCAAGATTTATTTTTTTTCAGATTGGCAGTGATAATGCTGAATAAACCTGAGTTGAAATTGAGAAAGGAGCTACAGTTTAGGGTGATGCTAAAAAGGCCCTCAAAGCAAACATCAAAGAAACTTTAAATGATCTAAATCTCAGCGGAAACATCCACAACTATATAATTCTAAAGAAAATGGAGATTATGGTAGGAATTATTAGATGTTGGTATGGGTCTGAAGATGTGGACTAAACCTTGTTGTCATTTAGCTGCACAAACAACAATAGTGCAGACATAGTGAAAGAATGTTTCTCCGGGGTCCAATTAAACGCCTTAAAATCAGGCCTGGAGTGGGACTCATTTTCAACCCGGAGTTTCATGCCTTAGACCGGCCCGTTTAAGATAATATCATGGAGGACTAAGAAAGATTACACAGGAGCCAGGTTTGATCACCTTGTTTACTCGACTCCAATAGACTCGAGTAAGGGTACACAGTGTGAGAATAAGTGCCAACAAAAAAGTATTTTTCAAATCACCTGGGTGTGAGTGGAGCCCTCTAGCGGTCCGCCACAATGTCCTATTATTATTTACAAAATAATTTATTTCATATTTAATCCTGTACCTTTCCCTTGTGGGCTTTGTGTATTTATTATCTTTTTAATGCTGAAAAAATATGATATTTTCTGCATTCTGAGACGGTCAGTGTGAAGAACGCATGTGCGGCTCCCTATCTTCGCACGCTGTGCTCCATTAACCAGCCTTGGAAAACCGTGACGTCAGACCCACTGTTGTGAATTCGTATTCTCAAAGAAAAAAATCCATATTCTCAAGCAGCCGCTGCTGTTTGTGTTCATGAAGAATAAAGCACAAATTTAAACTTGAAATTTGTATACATTAGTTATTGAAGTTATAACTATTTAAACTGTATATCTTTTGAATGCGATTTCAATTATTATGAGTTTACAAATGTTTGTTATGCACAACTTCTGACTAATATGCACACGACTGTCATTTTATGTACAAGTCTATTTTGACAGTGATCTTACCTCATAGCTAACTTGCATCCCTAGTACCTATCTGTCTGTCTGATGGGCCTTGTGATACTTATCGAGGAAATTAACACACAACAGATTTTAAGAGGGATTAAAACTCAGGGGCGGATCCAGGATTTTTCTAAGGGGGGTGCGCACCTAAGGGTCATGGGGTCAAGGGTCATGTCAAGACAATGTGAGGCCAAATCACCAAAGAATGCCACCTTTACTCTTTCACACTACCCTAATTATTCATCTAAGGGTTTTTAATTGATAATTATTTTAATGGATGAACATAAGTGAAATTAGCATGATTACATTATTGTAATTGAAAAAGGATTTTAAGTGAATAGCTCTCGGTTTTTAAGCATGCACAAGGTTAAAAAGTAGTTTGAAGAAAAAAATTATCCTTATCAACAATTATTCAACAAAGATTTTCTTTATTTCCAGAAATTATATTTATACAGGAAATGAAACAAAAACACCCAAGGACTTAAGAACTGTTTGGTATGGTTCAAGTGACAAAGGAGTTTTGAATATACATGTATTTTAACAATATATTTTAACCCAGATAAACTATATTAAGAAAAAAAATTACTTAAAAAAGACCCAAGGACTTTAGAACAGTTTGGTATGGTTCAAGTGATAAAGGAATTTTTAATATATTTTAACAAGATAAACTATGTTGAGAAAAAAAAACTTTAAAGTAAGTTAAACCAATGAACATGTATGGTGAAGTTAAGCTATAAGCCTATAATAGAACTGTAAGACTTGACAAAGAATATAGTTCTTTTCTAGAACACCTTCAACTTCATGATGACGATGATAATGGGTTTTACAAATGTCAACCTTCTGGGATGCTTCTGGGCAAATATGTCAATGATTTTGTTGATGTCTAAATGAATGTCCTTGTGGACATACATAAGTAGCAAGCCACAAACCTAGTGAAGTCTTGGCACAAAAAGTGGTCATCATCAGTGGAAAAAACCCATGATAACAAATATGAAGTGCTACCTAAACATTTATATAATACTTCACCTTCTGTCAGTTATACCTGTTACGAGTGCTTTTGTGGAACGTGCTAACTCGGCCTTAAAGCAGTGAAAACTTTGCTAAGGTCGCTCATCGCCTCATCATATGCAAGTTGCTTGGCAATAGTTTTAAGTCTAGCATGTTTTCATAAAGGAGACCATTCTTAGTTTTAACAATACAACACATGTGGCACTGACAGGTTTAGACCAGACAATACACACTACACAATAACTATTGTATGCGTGTCAATATCCACTAATTTTGCTTAATTTATATTTTTTGAACTTTACACTCTTTTTTTCATTACTTTTGAAAAAACTGTGCAACAAAAATTAAATTTTCATAACTTTCCCATTACTGGAAAAAGCTTTCCTAAAATTGCATTACTTCACAACTTTACACAACTTGTGAGAACCCATGTTTTCTCATTATCAACATTTTCTAGCAATCATCATACCTTTTTTCTGTGGGGAGAATATAAGATTAAGGTTGATCCATACTTCAATCTGGAAGGTGGCGGCAATGCACCTAAGTTGTTTTGCCAACCACCATAAAAAAAGAGAAGAAGACTTTTGACTTTTAACAAAACTTTATTTACAAAAGGCCAAACAACTAAATAATTTAGTTAAAAACAAGTGTCATTTACATAAAATACTTAAATAAGGAGCTTGTTAAATCGAAGTTCTCCTCCCTGAACCTTCACATAAAATCTTTTTAAAACCCCACAACTGCATAAAATCCTCCATGTTCTGCGTGGCTCTGTGGAAGTGAAACTCCAGGCCTAATCCTGGCTTTAACGTTGCACTTCCACAGAGCCACAGCGTCAAGGTGAGGTCCCCCCCTGCAGTCTGTCTCTACGGGACAAATAAATAGCCATTTTTGCCTCACTGACTAAAAAGTTTAAAAGTCTAACCTTTGCTTATAACCTTTATTTTGGCACACTCCTCCAATAAATAAAGAAGTTGTAAAAAACAGTGCAAAAAAGGACTAAAAACATTTGTTAAAAGGCTAACAATGGTCTTTAGTCTTTTGCGGTCCATAAAACATGAAAAACATTTTCAGACAGACTGCAGAAAGGACACTTGTTTAAAACACCCCGATTAATAACGGATAAGAACAAGTTTGTGGCGATGGCAACCATGTAAAATCCTCCATTGGAGATCACCGGTTGTTTTTATAATTGGAGGCTTATATAAAGTCCTCCACCGGGGGTACTTTACCAGCAAGTTTATCAGTCCATAGACAGACTGCGCGATTCTCGAGGTGTATTTGAGTCATTACTTTGGAGCAGACTGTATAAACAATTTTCTGGTCCATAGTGAATAAAACCATCTTCTGTGGGTCTAGGCTGGAGAGCAGAGGTCCACTTTACTCCGGGAAGTCAGGATCCAGGATCAGGCCAGGAAAGAAGTCTGTTAGGTCTGGTTGGCTCTGTCCCTCCACAGTGCACATGGAGAAGGCTCCTCTCCTTGGCCGACAGCCTTCCCTTCAGGAGGTCCAGGAAGCGCTGCACCAGCCTGGCAGACCGTACCCCCCATCATGGAACCCACTGCCTCAACGTTGGAGAGGGACGGTCCTGCAGTCTCCACCAACCTCTTCATGATGGTCATCTTGGATCGGCGCAGCGCCTCTGACAGCCCTGGTCCCGCGTTATCACACCACGTCCAGCCTGGACCCACAGATTAAAGGCTCCTGTAAAAGCCAGTGCAGAGAGTTAGTCGTTTGGGATGGCTTTTAATTTGAACAGGGCGCATGATTTAAAAACACCCTGATAAAACCTCGGCAATCCCCTTAACTTTAAAGATTTAAATCTGTTAAAAAACAGAGCTGCATCCAGCCCCAGGTTATTTACACGTCTTAAAATCCAGCTGGCCATGTCCCTCCACACTAAGTCAGGGGACCCTGCCAGGTATTTCTGAACAAAGTGTAATATAAAAGCTGCTGTTCTCCCGGCCAGGTGGACAAGACCCGGGCCCCGCTCTTCTCTGGGTAAAAACAACACAGACTGTGGCACCCATGAAAACCCTTCCAAAAAAAGTTGACCATTTTTGCTTGTATGTTGGCAACAAACCAGACTGTGGGTCTAAGCAGGAAAGTTTGTGCCACAGCTGAGATGCGACAAGGTTATTTAAAACCAAAACCCTTCCCCTGTACGACATGTGGGAGTGTAGCCATCTCCACTTTTCCAGTTTACTTTCTATTTTCTGTTCGACATTTCCCCAGTTCTTTTTCTCAGTGTTTTCATTGCCTAAAACAGACTGAAATATTAAACCATCCTTTTTCCATAAAAGTCCTTGAGGGAGAACCGGGAGCCCTTCAAGCCATTCGCCCACTGCCAGGGCTTCACTTTTCTCCCAGTTCACCTTCGCAGAAGATAAAACAGAGAACTTATTTTTTATCTCAGTCAATTCATTGACATCTTGCTGGTTTCTGGTAAAAACAACAACATCATCAGCATAAGCAGATAAAACCACTATTAAAACCAGGTAAAACCAAATCGTGAACACTGGAACATATCTTTTGAAGCAGGGGTTCCATGAAGAGTGCGAAGAGCATCCCGGACAGAGTGCAGCCTTGGTGAATGCCGCTACGCACCCTAAAAAGAGCGCACAGACCACTGTTAATCTCTAGCATACTCTCAATGCCACTGTACATCACCTGGATCTTGGCGATGAGACCGGCGCCGAACCCAAACCTTTCCATAGTTTTCCACAGGAAGCCGTGTTAGACGCGATCAAATGCCTTTTCTTGATCTAATGTGATCAAGCCCGTTCGTAGACCCAATGAACTGGAGACCTCCAAAACATCCCGAATTAGGTAGATGTTATCTACCATGGACCTGCCGGGGACGCAGTAGGTCTGGATCTGCTCCATAGCTTCTCTCAGCCGCGTTGCCAAGGCTTTGGAGAGGATCTTGTAGTCGGTGCAGAGGAGAGACACAGGGCGCCAGTTCTTAATGTCCTGCAGGTTCCCTTTCTTGAGCAGGACGGTGATGACTGCCCTGCGGCACGAAAGCGGGAGTGAACCAGTGGCCAAACTGTCATTATAGACCTCCAGCAGGTCTTTCACCAGGATGTCCCAGTTGGCTTTGAAAAACTTTACCGTGAGACCATCGATGCCTGGGGCCTTCTGGCCCTGCATATTCAGGAGGGCTGTGTGGAGCTCTTGTACCCCCAGGGGGCGCTCCAGCTGTAGGTTGGTCTCCTAAGAGACCTGGGGCAGCCCCACTGCAGAACTCCCCAAACAGCCCCTCGTTCTCCTTATACTCACTCTCAAACAGAGAGGAGTAAAATTCTACAGCCCTCTTCCTAATCTGGCCCGGTTCACCTGCTGCCCTGTGTCAGATAGTAAGGAATGGATCACCTTCCTCTGCCCGCGTTTCCTCTCCAAGCTGAAGAAGAAGCTGGAGGGAGCATCCATCTCTGATGTTCTGAACCCGAGACCTGACCAACACGCCTTGGACTTTAGACTCCAGCAGGTTGGCTAAAACTAGCCTTTTGGATTTGAGAGCTTCAATATGCTCTCGATTTCCTGTGGACTCACTTAAATGTTCTAGTTCCACTATGTTCATCTCCAGATCTCTGATAGATCTGGTGATGTCACGAGTGACATTGAGTGTGCTGCTGACAAAGTTGTTTTATTTGAACTTTTCCATGGTCCCACCACTGCCTGAGACAAGTAAAATCACCCTTTCTTTGTCTAAAAACAGTCCACCAGGCCGTGGGACAAGACCAGCTGCCGCAGGGCTTGTTGGGAAGCTTGGTGAGACTCTTTGGGATTTCTGTCTAACAATTCGTCTTCTGTACAGTTAAAATCCCCACCTAAAAAAACATAATTATCAGACCCACAATCTCCTAACCTCTCCCCAGTTTTCTCTAAAAAAATGCTTCCTCTCTGCACCGACATTAGGAGCATAAATATTGATTAAAAACCACGTTAAAATGGTCAAAACGAGCTTTTACTAAAAGACATCTTCCCTGGACGATACTTTCTACATTAAAAAAGTTTGGGGTGAAAGCCGAGGAAAAGAGGAGGCCCACCCCAGAACTCTGGGAGGTGCCGTGGCTAAAAAAAAGCTTCCCCCTTCCATTCCTTGCGCCAGTCTGCTTCATTGTTAAGATCACTGTGCGTTTCTTGTAAAAATAAAACACTGACGCTCCTCTGTTTTGCTGTTTCGTAAATCATGGTGCGTTTTACAGCCTCCCTAGCTCCATTAACATTTAAAGAAGCTATTTTAAAATTATCCATGTTGGGTAAAAGGCTAAAAACAACACCACAATAAAATACGCACAATAAAAATAATAAGAAGCTAGTGCACATCATTATATTCAAAATTGTTTTCTCACTTTTCCCATAATTTTCTTTAGTCTAAAGACCTCCTGATCAGAAAGCCCAGACTCTTCTTTTCTTCTGATTTAATACCTCGCAGAGAAATAAAATATTTTTAAACTGGGAAAATATTTTTGAACTTTTATTCCTCTTAATCCTTTTGTTTCCTGGATAAAACTATTAAAAGACTCTACAGCATAACGTACCTCTGCACTGCTACCTTGGGACAGAGACACCTCACCCTCACTGTCACTGCTGTCTGACACATCTTTTCTCTCTGTGGCCAGCCTGCTGACCTGCTTACTGGTCTGGACAACAGCTACTACATTTTTCCTCTTACGTCTTTTTTAATTCATAGGAGCCTCCTGCTCCCCCTCGCCTTTCTCCTCCACAGGAGCCACCACAGGCTCCTCCACCTGCCACCACCTCACCTTCCCCTCCCTGATCTTCACACTCAGTTACCTCACAACCAGTCTCACCCTCCTGCTCTCCACACACACCATCCTGCTCCATCTCACCCTGATTATCCACCTCCTCACCAGTCACACAAGTTTCTCCACCACCACACACCACCGTGCTCCCCTCACTCACCACACAACCACTATTTTGTGGATCAGATGTTTTATCCACAGTTCTTTCCTCCACTAAACTCCCCTGCCGGTCTCCAGCGATCGGACCCAACACCACGGCTTCCTCACTGCAGTCAAGTGAGCCCTCACTTGTTTTTGTTGGTCACGCAAACATTAAGGATTACGGCAGAGACAGCTTAGACTACTTTTCAAGATAAAAGCAGCATGTTAGCCGTGTATCGACCACTTGTTTTTACACATATTTACATCAGTTATATAAATATTTTTCTATGCTTTGTGACATTTTGTGACATTTTTAGCCTCAAAAAATACTAAAACAACTTATTTATTTTACAGCTGACTACTTTAACTTACAGATGACAGATGATCTCCAGAAGTTATTCATCAAAGTCCATCTACATGATTTGAGATTTAAAAATAAAGGCATTTAAAAATCTCTACATCGACTCAATTTGACCTGTTTTGTTGTAAATGTTGCTACAGAATTGGACGTTTTGTGTTACATCAGCATGACAATAGAAAACCTCCTGATGTCGCTCAACAAGTTTGACAATTCTGATGTGGAATTTCAAAATAAGAGCCACATGAAATCTGGATATACTAAGTAATTTTGACCAATGTTGCTGTCACAACAGCAACTAAATAGTAGATAATCAATCGATGCTGTTACTTCACCATGAAAGTAGAACACCTCCAGATGTGGCTCAATAAGTTTCAGCCAATTCTGATGTGGAATTTCAAAATATGAGCCAATTGAAATCTGTATATATTAACTCATTTTGACCAATGTTGCTGTCACTACAGCAACTAAATAGTAGATAATCAATTGAAATAAAAGGACACTAGGAACCAGATCCTGGGGAATTACCTTCCATAAGTAAGATTTTATGATAGATAATCCTCATGCTTTACAGTTAAAGTTTTTCCGGCATAAACACAATATATGCTAATGGGTAGCATGGATGGAAGTAGAGAAAAGTACATTAAACACCAAAAACAAACAAAATGGTCCTAAATTACTGGATAGACATGATTTATGTCTAATATATTATACAGTATTTTTGGTTTTGCTATGATTTTGTAATGTATTTGATTCTAAGATGTGTTATTAGTTTTTTTTTTTCCCCCAGATCGCGGTTTGTATTATATCATTTTTAAATGCTGTTATGAGCACCTTTGCTCTCACTTGTCTGTATATATGTGGCAGGAGCAGTACACTTAGTACTCTAACACTATCACCATACAGGGATCAACCAATGAATTGCACCTGGGGGATATAAAGTGGAAAGCACTGAACCTAAGGCGCATAGGTGCGGGATACATAAGAAGGGCCACAGACACTGATCCAGTTCACTTGTTTATTGAAACTTACAATCCAATAATAAAAATAATTAATCTTTATTTCAGCAGTTTAATAAAATGATTGCTTCTCAATATAAAAACACTTGGCTAAAACACACACCAACAGGGGACTGAGGCCGTTCTGGAACGTGGACAACCAAGGAGGGGCTACACAAAAACAACACCACCACTTACAGTGCACTGCAAAGTCAACTACCACCACCAGAGGGACCACCACCGCCACCAGGTTGGGCTCTCAGCCCCTGAAACTAGACAAACAATAAGAATAAATCTCAGGACACATGGACTTACAATAGCACAGTACAAAACAAATAAAATATATTGCACTTCTCCCCAGTAACCCGTCACGGGTTACCTGTTGTAAATGTCCACTGGAAAGACAGCGCTCGCCCGATCAGAGCTCGCTGTATCCACGTGAGTAGTCCTTGGCTTCACGGTGGGTGAACAGTCTTTGTATAAATAGAACAACCGACGGTGTTCAAGGAGCACCGACCAGAGCCGACACAATAGGGCTCGGGATCCGCGTTGCATTGTGGGACGTGGCGGCCATATTGATAGCAAACGCAACGTTAAAATACCTCTGACATAACGTTGTTGAACGAAGAGACGTAGAAGTAGAGTTGAGAAAGAATAGATAGAAAAAATATGTTAAAAATCCCGAAAAGGATCTGAAATTTACCGGGACACATTAAATAGAGAAACCAGGGACCGGTATGTTGACAAAATCAGCATTATTATGGAGCACCGACGACCACTTGTTGCCACTGTTTTGCATATCGGACGTCTTCGGCTGCTTTGTTTGTGGTGTGAGCGCCTATACTTCAGAACAGTTCCAAAGCTACAAATCCTTGGAGTCTCATGTGCAGTTTACGAATGGATGGGTTCAGGAGCGGCAGATCATAAAGCCAGCAAACAGGGGGAACACAGTAACTCGTTCAAAGGTAAGCTGTGCTCAGACGGGCTCTGGCACATGCTAACCGTTAGTGCTAACAACCACTCACACATGTAATGTACTTTTAACGAGCTGCTATGTGTTTCAAAGGTTTAGTTAGTAACGTTAACTGCCAGCCCTCCCTAAACCCTCCGGGTTTCTCACGTATTTGAGCCTTTTCCCGCTGCCGTTTTAGTATTTATGTGCATGTATGTGGTGTCCGCGGCTGAAGGAAAGAAACAATGTAGGCTTTAAAATAAAACCGTGCATCTTTAACTTACCAGAATGAAATGCAGGGAACACACTCTCATTGACATCGGGATACTGTGGAAAGTTATGATCGGTAGTCTTAAAGCCGCGATCCAAGCGAGCCGACAACTCCATTGCGCATGCTGTCTCTCCCGTGGTTGCGCCTCCAGGCAGGAAAGCGGTGGAAAGTTAACCCGTTTTCTATGTTTTTCCCATGGCAATCATGTGTTGCGCTGTTACAGCCCACAACACAGCAATGGTTTACCATGGTTGAAATGACGTTACGGTAAAATTAATCAAATTAAAACACGGCTGAGAGAGGGAGTACAGTATGCGGTAGTCATAGGCAGTAGTCTGAGTAGCGGGGGCGGAGCCGCGGAGGCATTCAATATGGCGGCCACACAAAGTAATACGTCATGACGACCAAGCCCTATACGGCACTACGCCGTACTGTCCAGCGCCACGCGTAACCACGGCAACGGCACTAGCGTACGCGCTATCAGCACAAAAGTATTCCTGTATGCACCCAGACAGGACAAAACGGCAGCGTCTAGGTTAGAAATAGTAGCGGAACGTTAGGATTACATTTTAAAAGTTCATGCACCAGCAACAGCCACTCACCATTCAAGGCACTAAAACATGCAAGCCATGCAGAGAGAGAAGCAGGGGAAGGAATCACCGCAGCCATGAACAGAATATATACACAACTAAACATCTACAGACTCTAACAGCCAATCACGGGCTCGATCCCTCACCGTTAAGACGTGGAGTGGCTCCTCGGTCCGCACATGTCTCCACACGGGTCTGTACTACAATAAAGAGTAGTATTAGCGGACGGCTCTACAGTTTAGGTTGTAGACGTTGGGATCTCCTTACCTGTTGCGGGCTGCGGATAAACGCGGAAGTGAATGCCGGGGGGCAAGCCCTCGCGAGAAGTTGTTCAGGGAAAACAGCAACCAAGATGGTGCTTTTATGGCCCGACCGCGAGTGCAGGCAGCCAATAAGAACCCCGTCCCTTAAGTGGCCAAGCCTACATGGCGCATTACCACATATAGTTTTGCTCCTATGTAGATATATCACTTATAAGTGCTGTTGTCTGTAGATCGGTGTCTGTGAAATGTATATAGCATATATATACACAGTATTGGATACACAGTCCAATATATATATATATATATATATATATATATATATATATATATATATATATAGTCATGTTTGCCTTAAGATATCGGGCCCACATGCAGAACACACTCGGTGACAGGTACATTTTAAAGAGTTTATTTCGACTGAGGAATATACAAGGCAGCAGAGCTAATCTGCGGGGCTGGAGATGGCTCGGACAAGAACTCAGGAACAGGGAACTGGATCGATCTGGAGGTAAGGGAAATGATTAGTTCACGAAGGGGAAATTTAAATAAAGTAACTAAGGGACGTAAGCTTACCACGAGGCGCAGTAACCTGACCGATGAGGATGGATGTTGGTCACAGGTGTCCGGGCAGCTGGAGAGCGGAGCGAGGGGGTCCGAGCAGCACCGGGGAATCCAGGGATCCAGAACAGCGGGAGGAACTAGCGACACGTCAGATAGAGCCTTACGTCCGGGGAGCAGGGATCGACTCGAGAGGAAACAGGTGAATCACAGGAGGAGTCACGAGGAGGACAGCAGAGCTCAAGGGAGGACCAAGGAACACAGGGAGGTACCTGGGAGACACAGAGGGCGATTATTAGCGTGGGAGCTAAGTTCTTTGGCAAGAGGTCGAGGCTAGTAGGCATACCACAACGGTAACACTCTGGCATCCTCCCGCTGTTCGAGTGCAGTTCTTATAGTGCAGCTCCGGTGCTGCTGACGAGCTGCAGGTGCGCCTACTCCGCCCACCAGCCAACTGCGAACACCTGTGGAGAAAGCAGAGATGGCAGCCGGCTGTATGGCCCTGCCAGCTGAGTCCTGACACCCCCCCCCCCCCCTCAAGGGTCGCCACCTGGCGACCAAGAGGAGGACGTGGAGGGACGGGAGGAGAGGAAGGAGTCAATGAGGGATCGATCCGGGATTGATGAGCCAGGGATCCAGGACCGATCCTCGGGTCCGCGGCCAACCCAGTCGACGAGATACTGGAACCCCCTACCTCGCCGATCTGGCGTCCATGATGGTCCTGGGAGGATGGAGGGGGTTCGGCCGAAGGGCACAAGGGGCTGGAGTTGACAGGCTTAATCTGTGAGACGTGAAACGTGGGGTGGACTCGGGAGTGAGACGGAAGGCGGGGACGGACAGTCGTGGGGCTGACTATAGAGGTGATCTCGTAGGGACCGGTGAAACGTGGGGACAGTTTGCGAGAGGCTGCTCGTGAAGCCAGACTTGCTGACCGGGTTGGTAACTGGGGGCAGGGACTCGCCTACGGTCAGCAAATCGGCGGTTTATTTCAGCGGTGTTTTTGAGGGCATGAATGGTCTGGGTCCAGTAGTGTCTGCAGCGGTTGATGTGATCCTTAACTGAGGGGATGGCGATCCGTCTATTATCCTCGGGGAGTAGTGGTGGTTGATAACCCAGGGAAATCTCGAAGGGGGACATCCCAGTTGTGGTGGAGACGTGACTGTTGTGTGCGTATTCTATCCAGGGGAGGTACTTGTTCCAATCTGAGGGGTTCTGTGAGGTGAGACAACAGAGAGCGGTCTCCAGCTCCTGGTTCAAACGTTCTGTCTGACCGTTGGTCTGCGGGTGGTAACCAGAGGTTAGAGTATACCGGGCCCCCAGGGCCACGGCAAACTCCTTCCACACCCGCGATATAAACTGTGGACCACGGTCAGACAGGATCTCCTGTGGGATTCCGTGCAGGCGGAACACATGTTTGACCAGGAGCTGTGCCGTTTGGAGAGCTGAGGGAAGCTTTCTGAGGGGAATGAGGTGGCAGGCCTTAGAAAAACGGTCGATAACTGTGAGGATGACTGTCATGCCTTGAGAAGAGGGGAGTCCTGTGACGAAGTCCAGGGCGATGTGGGATCAGGGGCGTTCTGGGACTGGGAAGGGCTGTAGGAGGCCTGCAGGTGGCCGATTAGACGGCTTATTTTGAGCGCACACGGGACAGTTTAAATCCAGTTTAAATGCAGGTTATGCTGCTGTAGCCAGGGGAAACCCAAAACTAAGGGCGCGTGTTTAACTGGGAAAACAAAAAAGGCTAGCTGCTCTCTATGATTTCCAGAGACAACCAACTCTAAAGGTGTGGTTCTATGGGTTATTCTGGGTAGAACCCCACCATCTAACGCCGAGACCTGAAGAGGTGAAGTAAGTGGAACGGTCTCAAAACCAGCCCGTTGGACAAAAGCCTGGTCAAATAAAATAAAATCACACCCTGAATCCACCAGGGCGGAAAACCCGTGACGAGTGTCACGGGTGGAGACAATCGCAGCCCTTAAGCAAAGTCGCGGAGGAGAAGAAAGCGTCAACTTAGGTTGGTCCGTCGGCTGTAACGGAGGAACCGTTACTCTTTTGGCCGCTCTGGGCAGTCTTTAATAAAATGAGCGGCGGAGGCACAATATAAACATAACCTAGAACTCATTTGCTTCTGCTTCTCATCAGGAGTTAGCCGAACCCGGCCCAACTGCATGGGTTCCGGAGGTGGGAGAGGAAAATCAGCGGGCTTGGGGAAACTTCATTCGAGGGGGAGCGGCCGACAGCCGAGCGGTCCCACGGGTCGGTTCTTGGATCGGACCCGGAGACGGTTATCTAACCGGATAGCTAGGGAGATGAACTCATTGAGTGTAGCGGGTTCCTCCTGACGTGCTAATTCGTCCGTAAGGGACTCATCCAGCGCCTGAAAAAACACGGTTTAAACGCGCGCTGTTCCCAGCCTGCCACAGCGGCCACCGTGCGAAACTCGATGGTAAAATCAGCAACACGTCTACCCCGCTGCCGGAGAGCTAAAAGTCGCCGAGAATCCTGAACTTCATCGACTTCTGCTGCAAAATCCATTTTAAACTCGGACAGGAACTTGCTGAATGTGCAGCCAAACTGTTGGCAATTGGGAAAGCATGTCTCTGCCCACTTAAAGGTATATTATGCAACCGGGGTTGATTTTCCAGCGAGGCTCCCTCCAGAGGGCGAAAGTAAAAGTGCACTGTCATAAAGATGCTCAGCTGTTCTGGTTTCTCCGTCAAGCCAGGCGCGGTTGTTTTGAGCTTAGCAGACAGGTGAACGCAACGAAAAGTAAAAAAAAAACGGCAGTACAAACAATGACACAGTGAAAGTATGAACATCAGGCTTCCCGCAGCGCTATCTTGGCGAGGCGGCCGCCTCGCCGCGGCCGAGTCTCGCCAACATTAAAAAAAAAAAAATAAATAATAATAATAAAACTCGATATGCTTGCATGTTTATTTGAGGTTAACACGCGGTTCTTTGTTGCTTTCGCGCGTGCATACAGTGAATGGCAGGGCAAAAACACATGAAGTGCTCGCCGTAAAGCAAGACCGACTCTCGCGGTCTTGCACGAGACTTCTGAGCCTGTGGGTGCGGGCCGAGGGCTCCTGCAATTGCAAGTGTGGTATTTCCCCCACAGACCACCAGGGTGGCCGAGAAAACCTTTGTTCGACCTGAAATGACTCATTTAATCATCCAAAACGGTATGGAACACATTAATTAACTGAAAAATGTTGCATAGTATGCCTTTAAGAGCTCGGCCCGTAAGCAGCCGTAAAATAAGAGATCCTCGCTTCGTCTTGGGCAAACAACCGAGGGGAACGATTAAAAACTAAAGAACATTGAAACAAGAATCCTCCACAGTCACCACTGTCTCCGGAGAATTTCTCCGGAGCAGGAGAGGAGGCTTGGGGGTTTGGTGGTCACCGGAGGCACGACAGGCTCGGGGGCGGAACTAGGAGGAGCCGAAGCGGCTGACTGTTGGTTAGCATTTAGCACGGCAGTAAGCCGGTTTACCTGACCGGCTAAGCTCTGAATCTGGCCCTGTAGGCCCACAACTGTGGATTCCAATCCCTGAATCTGATCCTGCTGGGCCGCCAGCACCCCACCGAGTGTGCCTGTTGGGTCGCTTTGGCCAGAGTGTTCTTCTGTCATGTTTACCTTAAGATGTCGGGCCCACATGCAGAACACACTCGGTGACAACAGGTAAATTTTAAAGAGTTTATTTTGACTGAGGAATATACAAGGCAGCAGAGCTAATCTGCGGGGCTGGAGATGGCTCGGACAAGAACTCAGGAACAGGGAACCGGATCGATCTGGAAGTAAGGGAAATGATTAGTTCACGGAGGGGAAATCTAAATAAAGTAACTAAGGGACGTAAGCTTACCACGAGGCGCAGTAACCTGACCGGGGAGGATGGCAGTGTGGACTCAGCTGGATGTTGGTCACAGGTGTCCGGGCAGCTGGAGAGCGGAGCGAGGGGGTCCGAGCAGCACCGGGGAATCCAGGGATCCAGAACAGCGGGAGGAACCAGGGACACGTCGGATAGAGCCTTACGTCCGGGGAGCAGGGATCGACTCGAGAGGAAACAGGTAAATCACAGGAGGAGTCACGAGGAGGACAGCAGAGCTCAAGGGAGGACCAAGGAACACAGGGAGGTACCTGGGAGACACAGAGGGCGATTATTAGCGTGGGAGCTAAGTTCTTTGGCAAGAGGTCGAGGCTAGTAGGCATACCACAACGGTAACACTCTGGCATCCTCCCGCTGTTCGAGTGCAGTTCTTATAGTGCAGCTCCGGTGCTGCTGACGAGCTGCAGGTGCACCTACTCCGCCCACCAGCCAACTGCGAACACCTGTGGAGAAAGCAGAGACGGCAGCAGGCTGTATGGCCCTGCCAGCTGAGTCCTGACATATATATATATATATATATATATATATATATATATATATATATATATATATATATATATATATATATATATATTGGAAGAAAGAGAGAGAGATTTATGCTTGTATAATTTGTGTGTATAATATGTAAGTGCATGTACATTTTTCATCCAGTTTGACTTCAGTTTAAATAGTTTTGGTTCTGAATAAATATGTGTAATCTGTCTGAAAGGTCACGAGCATTGTAAACATATGATTAAAATGAGATCTGAGCTGCCTCCCATTCATTTTGACAGCAGCTGTCTGATCTGTGGTCTGACCCAAGATGGCCGCTCTGTGGGCACGTCAGCCTAGCGGCCGGCAGCGTCCAATGGGTCGTCTACGTATATAATGTCTATGGAAGCGAAAGCAAAAGCTCCTTCTGAGGGAGCCTCGGTCCCTGGGAAGGAGACCAATGTTGCTGTC
>NC_046368.1:29700465-29910465 GCF_011125445.2 Fundulus heteroclitus | reverse complement strand
CAGGGAGCCTCGGTCTGCGTCGGGGAAAAATGAGCGCCTCACAGTTAAACTTCGTTCTGCTGGAGATTTCAAATCAGCTCAACGACGAGAATCTGGAAAAGCTCAAGTTCCTGGTCCGGGCCCAGATAGGGAAACAGAAACTGGAGAAGATCAAAACGGGGCACCAGTTGTTCGAGGCTCTGTCGGAAAGAGGCCATCTGGCCGACGACAAAACAGACTTTCTATCCAACCTTCTGCGGCAAATTCAGCGAAATGACCTGGCTGACAAGTTAAACAACTTGGAGACTCAGAGCAGAGACCCCGACAACGACATTAGCGACACCGAGAGAGGTAAACCAGAAAGAACCAATTGGCGGAGTCCGGTTTTTCTTGTTTAGATCTGGGCCGCTGTTGCAGTAGCATTACTGTAACACCAGGGGGCGCTGTTCACTAGCTGCAGGGATCAGAGTTAAACGCTCCTGGGTTTTGTCTTTCCACTTCTCTGCACTGCTGTCCGGCACAAGCCTGGTGGCATTAATAGGCAGGGTCCGTTGGGTTTTCATGGGCTCCACACAAAAACCCACAACCATGCTGCTCAACCGACACACTTTTCTTGCTAATGTGACACCACTTAGGGAGAGTCGATGAGCCGTCACAATATTTATTAGACATATTGCTCAGAACTCTTGTTAAAACAAGGAAATAATGCTGGAAAGTTAAGGGTTTATATATTTATATATATATATATATATATATATATATATATATATATTTGGGGTGGGTATTGCCAAAGAAGTCACGATTCGATTCGAATCACGATTCACATGCCACGATCCGATTCTATCACGATACTTGAATTATTGCGATGTGTCGCGATGCATTGCGATATTTTCACTGAACACTGTTAGAAAAAAATACAGCCATTACCAGTGGCTGACTGGCTGTGTATGATCTGGATAGTGTCTTCAATTGATACATAACTGAAAGAAACTGAATTCATACATAGCTGTATTTGTTGAAATTACTTTTGGAGGTATTGCCATGAAAACAAATATTACTGTTACTGGAGTGGACACTGACAAAAAGTGCTTAGGATTTATAAAAGTTAAAATAACAAAATAAGGATAATCAGTGCCGTTTACATGGCCTCAGTGGTCCTTTAAACCAATGAAGTTGTATTTCACTTGATTTTGGCTGATGTTAACCAACCATTCATGCAATTTTATTTGTTCATTTTTTTAAATTGGTAATCGATGCAGTAGATCGCGAAAATTATAATTGCGATGCTTCGTCACGACGATTATTTTGCACACCCCTAATAAATATATATATATATATATATATATATATAAGCCAGGTCAACCCCTTGTGAGTGGGCTCACCACATTGCCCAACATCACCACCAATTCAGCATGTTCTGATGATAAAGCATCTGTGGCACTTTCAGATGATTTTAGACATATCTAAGATTCCCACAGGTGTTCTGATATATTGGTTTGGTTCGTTGAAAATAATGGGATCACTGGGTTCTACAGTCACCAGATCAATCTAGGATGTGGTGGAACAGTAACAAGGGAAACATCTAAGCAACTGATGCTTTCATGCCAACCTGGACCAAAATCCTAACACCTTGTTGATTCTATTCCATGAAGAATAAAGGCAGTACTGAAGGTAAATGTGGTCCGACCCAGTAGGAAGGTGATGGTTTCCTTTTGCCTTTAGAACAATATACATCCAGCTCCTCTGTTGAAGTGTCTCCTGGCAAATTAAGATGCACGTATACAAGTTGTACTACGTCAAATTAAATCTGGCTTCAAAACTCCTGATGAATGTACAGCTCACAGCACCTTTTAATGTAGACAAACATCTGCTGTTTAAATAGGGTCATATCAGGTGTGTGCGGGTCCTTCAGTGCGAGTCAGGACAGATTTGTGGTCTAAAGCCAACCGTTTCCTGCTAAGATTAACAGTGTCAATGCATATCAGATATGATTCATTAAGAATGAATATCAGAATCAGATCCAAATAGGCTACTTCTGACAAAAGCAGAAACATTGATCAGAGTACAGAATTTCATATTATTACTTCTATTGGGAGTAAAATGTAGAAATAAACTGGGAAGGAATTCCAAAAAAGAAGAAAAAAACAGCAACAATTACAGGGATAAAATAATACATTTAGAATGTTAATAGATTTTATTGCCATAGAAATACATCTCTTTTTATAGAAACGGTTTTTGTAAAATCAAATCTATATGTGTTCTGAATTGGTAGTTCAAACTTCAAATGCGTACATTTAGCTCAAAATATTCATGGAGCATTAATTGCACTGGAACTCTTCTCGTCCTTTAGCCAAACTCAGCATTGCCACAGAGGTGATCGGACAGCATCTGGGGAAGAACTGGCGAAAACTGGGCCGCAAACTAAAACTGAGTGAGGTGAAGCTGGACTCCATCGCCACGCGGCACCCCACTGATCTGGAGGAGACGGCGGTGGAGCTGCTGAAGGAGTGGAAGAAGATCCGAAGCGTCGAGGCCCGAGCAGAGGAGCTGATAGCAGCTCTGAGGAACTGTGACCTCAACCTAACTGCTGATAAAATAGAAGAAAGACCTGAATTTGAGGTATTAGGATGAGATCCATATTAGCTGGGAAATAAAAATGACTCCTTATGAAACCGACAGATTGTTAGTTGAGATGAACAAGAGGCTTTTTTTAAAACATCTGTATCCTTATGGCTGTCAAATGGCCGTTATTTGTTAGGTTTCTACACTATCATGAAATAACATTTATAATTCATAATAAGGATTATGGAGCAAAAAATAAATGTTTTTATTTTTGTAATCTTATGTGCTGTTTGCCAATTCAGCCACACAGAAAATAAGTTTACATGTCTGACCTATAAGTGTTGCTTTGCATAAACGGCAAACTATGTCCAAACAAATGATGCGTCAATTTCAAATCCAGGTGACAAAAAGCACTGAACATGCAGTTTGTGTCTTTTCAGTAATAAAGGTTTCATAAATGTCCAACGGTGTTTTGAAAAATCCCCAGTCATCACAGACCAAGTGTTGGGTGTTTTAGGTTGTGTACTAGAGATGATTGAAGGCAGTGGAGGTTCCTTTAGAAAGGCAAACAGCCCTGGAATTGAGCAGGAATGGATAAAGCTAACTCCAGCTTTAGTGTCCTCATCTTCCACCAAAGACATCAAACAAAAATGAACCTGTTTAGGATGGAAATGGTAGAAAACTTGCTCATGTCATAATGACACATCATGGACGGACAAACCTGCTAAAGCCGCTGACCTCTTGGTCAAATAGAGTTCTTTCTTCTGCTGTGATCTTTAGAAACCTTTTCATGTTTTCACACATTGCCACAACAAGTTTAGGTGTATTTTATTGGCCTTTTGTGTAATAAAACAGAATATCGTGCATTGTTATTGTAGGGCTGTACGATTTTTGGCATTAACCACAAGCAACTATAATGGCCTTTAGATAAAAATATTTGTAAACAAGGGCTATTTATTACAAGAAATTTGACTGTTTTTATTAATCAGAATATTATTATTCAAGCGAATATTTGTGAGTTGGACATCAATCCTTGTTGAACATAGATGCTAAGTAATGCTTTGGTGAGATTCCTGAAAGTTTCTGGTAAAAAGTATTGATTATATAAACTCTAAAACAAGTAATAAAATGACGTTATCTCCCTGTTGCAACTCTCTTCCCTTCCATGCGGAGGCAACCCCATTTACACATATTACCGACACCCAAAGGTCGCGTATTATACATGAATTGCTACATAACCAAAAATTGCATAACTCTGCGATTTGGAAATTGTGTTTTTTTTTCAAACTGTAATTAAGTTGTAAATGTGATTAATTGTGCAGCCCTATCGACATAAGTATGTTTTTATGTCCATTACTCTGATACCTCTAAATCATTTCCAGTACAACGGGCAGCCTTCAGGAGTCACTTTACTAGGTAATAATGGCCACGCACCACACGGCTCAGCTGACTTTAATTTAACAACTGTGTTTATCATGAGCTCTGCCCACTCTACATCCAGGGTTGAGGTAGAAGACCTAAATATAAAGCTTTAAATAGTCTCTGAAATCCTCCAGTTTCCATTGAGAGAGTTGGCCGCTCTGACACAGGCTCGGTCCAGTGAAAGTGAGCTCCGTTCCCCTGGTTCAGCTGGGGATTTAGCCCCGAAAATCAAACCAATATAAATATATTTATTGCTGCTGAAATTTTTTTTATTAACGTGTTCTCCTCGCCTCACAATCACTAAGGTAAAAGATCTCAAATTTTTTGCTCGGTGCATAAAAATAGCCGGAGAGAAAACAGGTATGGTTTGGCATTTCAAGGCTGCTTTTTGGACCTCTAGCTAGGCCAGCGTTCGCCACACCCCCCGGTGCCTGCTGCCTGGGAGTCCCGTGAAATCAAGCCGATATAAATTATTTCACTGCGGTTAAATCTTTCGTCTCTATTAACATGTTCTCTATCCGTCGAGCGCTCTACAAATCTGGCCTTCACGGAAGAGAGACTAGAAGAAACTGCCGTTGTAGCTGGAAGGCCATTAGAAGCCCTGTTTTCGTTTTTGCCGCAGGCCGTGCTACGCTGCAAACATATGGAGGAAGGTGTTCTGGCCAGATAAGACCAAGATTAAGGTTTCTGGACAAGATGAACACACCGTTGTGTTGGTGGCATCATGCTGGGTGGATGCTTTTCTCCAGCAGTGAGTGTGCAGCTGCTTAAAGCTAATGGGAAGATGGATGGAACCAATCCTGAAAGGAACTAAAAGCCTTGATACTAGAGCAGAGGTTCACCTTCCAGCAGGGCAACAACACTATCCTAAAAATTTCAGCTAGAGCTACAACCATATAGTTTAGATAAAAGCATGGCCGTGGGTTAAATTGGCCCGGTCAAAGTCCAGGCCTGGTAGAACGATCGTAGAAGCAAAGCCTCTGAAAAAGATTGTCAGCTGCTAATGCAACAACAACTGCTTGTGCTTACCATCAAACCCCAGACTGTCACTCTGTGCCCCTGAGCAAGCCCCTCTAGCACATATTGTTCCCTGGGCACCACTTAGTGTTGGCAGCACCCCGCTCCCTAAGGGATGGGTTAAATGCAGACAAATTTCACCTCTGTAGGACTAGAAAGGGATCTTTCCTCGTTGTCCTTCCACTTCATAGCTGTGCACTACACTGTGCTCTATCACGTGAAATCCCAAAATAATACACCAAAGCTGTGTTTGTAATGGAAACACCACAAGAAGAAGACTAAAGGTTATACATCCTTCTGCAGGGTACTGCAGGCCGTCGTTTTGACAGCACCAACTACCTCTTTTTGAATTATTTGTAATGTTTGTTTTATCCCTTGCAGTAAAACGTTTATCGGTCCTCTCTTGACTAGTGTTGCACCAATAGTGATACCAGTATGGGACGGGGCCCCGATCCAGCACTAAAATGGTGGTATCGGTATCAGCGAGTACCAACAAATAGTTTTAAATCCGTTTGATGTTTCTAGCTGCTTGACAAACTAAGTCATGTTTTACGCGGATGTCTTTATTCTTTAGTTTTATAGTTTCCCCATTGTTTTCATCAGATCAGAATTAAATGTAACATACAATAATTCAGTTTGACTTTGCTACCTACTGCATAAGAACATTGATGGGGGAGCCCTTCCAAATCACAAAGTTTAAAGATCATCATCAAAAAGTAAATCAAACCGGGCCCTGACAAGTGAAAAGATCTTCTCGGACATGGGTGTCAAACTGGCCGGGTCCTGCAGCTTTTAACGTGTCTCCGCTTCATCACACCTGTATCAAACAGTTAAGTAGAAGGATTGATCACATTGAGGATTTGGCCATCTTATACAGGCACCTGGACCAGGGACAGCGGCCTTTGAGAACTAGATTTTCATACCCCTGTTCTAAAACCTTTAGAAAGGCCTATTTAGGTGAATCAATGTATTTAACTCAGTCTGTATGTAGAAATGTCACCAATTATATGTATGATTGATGAAAATTAGACATATGACATAAAATGGCAGATCTGTAATTAAAATCCAAATGTGCTTATATTAATGTCTGTAATGAGTGGATGTTGGGTTAATGAGAGAACCAAATAGAAGACGCTTTGTTACAATCAGGTTATGAAGCACACTTCAGCAGTTCAATTTGAATGAATCTTTACTTTTGTTCTAGCATTTTATTTGTTGTTTCTCTGTTTCACATCCAGACAGCAGGCCACGTGTGATGCTTATGGAGCTGGGAAGTCAACAGCCATGTGGCTGAAATCCACACCTCTCCTGGCATCTTCACGTCTTCAGCTCTGTAGGTGACAGGGCGCAGCTGAAGTTTCTGCAAAAGAAATTTATTTCAGCGGGGGGACTTTGCTGAATAGACAACAAACAGTAAACGTAGACCGAGGGATTCTCGGCTGCTGGTACTCTAGTACAGGGATTCACAAGAATCCTGTACTGGGGGGCTGGTGGGGTCATACAACGATTTGATGCTGATGTGCTAAAAATATTTTGTATTTCTTTATTTGTGAAACCCATACCAAAATATAACTCTGCAAGATGCTCAACATTTCTTATTTTAAAGCAGGAGGAAGGCTACACTTTTTTGGTAAGAGTTTTCATTAAAAAAAATACAACTTTTTTCTTGAAATAATACACTTTAATCTCAAAATATTGTGATTTTCTCCAAAGCAGAAAAAGGGGGTCACCAGTCTGTGGCCCTGTTATTTTGGGGGTTGCAGGTAGAAAGGTTTGGGAACCCCTAGTCCAGTGGACCTCGCTGCTACAGGTAAAGGGAGGAAAATCCCAGCTGTCCTATAACTCAGCCGACAGCGGTCAATGTTCAACTAGCTAGCGCTCACTTCAAGCACATCTTGGTTGTGGTTTCATCTTATTTGAGGGTCACAATGACCTTTAAACCGCTGTTTCGTTGACACTAGATGGCTATCTGTAGACACCTAGACTTATTGTTGGGTTTGGTCAACAGGAACAAGCCTGCTGTTCTTCTATGGAAGAGACACTCATCTTTAATAACTTCGCCCTACCCTGCCAAAACAACCACATTTTCAATTCTACTTTTTTTTGTTAGCTCGGTAAAAAAACATTAAAATCTATTTTAAGAACAATTATTAGTTGCATTGGCAGGAATAACAATCTATAGGTCGTGTCAAACTGTGGAAGATTCACTTATTTCTTTCTCTGAGTTTTTAACAAACGAGCTAAAGCACAGCGTTTCACTTTCCTTCGGTACACTTACAGCATTTGTAGAGCCTGTTCAGCCTGTCAATATCATTCTTGCTCATCTGTGTGGCCTGGCCAAAGGACACATTGTTGTTTGGAATGGGCTCCATGGTGGCAAGGCCGTTCTTGGAGAAGGCGTACCTGAAGATCGCACAGAGAAAGATGATCCTGAGGTTGATTAACGCCTTGGAAAGCCTGCCCAATATTCCCACTTAACTCTACAGGGGGTAAAATCATTAGAAAGAGGAAACCGCTAAAGCTTAACCAATAACCTTGTGCTTTTTTGGTTATTATTCCAGTCAACACTGGAGTTAAACAGTAGGGATGGACTCTTACATTCACGCTCGCTGATAGGGGGGACAAACGGGTCAGTTCTCCCGGGCCCAGGAGGGGAGAGGGGGCCCAGACTGACACTCTGACCATTTTAATGGTCAGAGGGTCAGTCAGCGCGCGCTGACTGCAGCAGCTTCACCAAACTCTCCCCGTCTGTGTCACGACACTTTGCTGTTCCCCCTCCCCTCTCGTACATGGCTCAGCGGCGCCAGCCAATCAGCACGCAGGCTCTACCTGGCCCGCCCACTCAGCTCTCTCTCACAAACAACCGTGCTGCTGCTGCTCAGTCTCGGAGAGAGAGAGACGGCAGGAGCGGAAAAACACGAAGAGGGAAAGTAGCGCCATTTGGCCCTATTTTAATACCGTAAATGAAATCAAGCTGTATGTTTTGTAAAAAGCCGGTTAAATTCAGTGGAAACACAACAAATTTATCTAAGCACGTGAAAAACCATGAGCAAGAAAACGTTAAGCAACAGAAACAGAAGAGAGGAGACGAAACTTCTCTGATTGCCCCAACAGACCCAGACTCACAGACTGACGTCACTGACTGAGGCGTTTCAGCCCTCCAGAAAACATCCAGGTAGATAAGCATGGTCATCTTCAGCAGCAGTTCATGTTAACTTTCAAAGTAGATATTACTTATCATGTGTTACTGGAGCCCACACAGAAAATGTAATTAAGACCCTGAAAGAACCCAGTACATATCCTATTAAAAAGTGTTATTTAAGATAAGATAACATTAGCTAATCCTTTATTTATCCCACAACAGGGAAATTTATAGGATTAAAGCAACAGGCAGGTGCACACAACACAGACAAAATTACATAAGGATTAAAAGATATAAGAAGTGGATTAGGAAATAAACACTATGAACATAACATTATTATTATTATTTAATTGTAATAATAAAATAAAAATCACAAAACCCGAAAGGTCAACAGTTTCATGATACATCAAGCTTAGGGACTGGCTAATATACACCAGGTCAAAAAAGGCCATATTTTGGCTGCAGTGCTTGCTGTTCTCTTTGTGTGTGTGTGTGTGTGTGTGTGTGTGTGTGTGGCAGGTGTAGGGGGGGGGGGGGGCAAAAAGACTGTGTTGTCCTGGGCTCTAGCAAAGCTGTCAGCTGGCCTGCTTGCATTTACCCTTAAAACAACTGCTCACCACACTGGGATCCAATGTTTTCAAAGTTGCAATAAAAAGTGACAGTTAACCAAGTTTTCAGTGTAATAAAATGAGATTGAGGAATAGCAATGTTTGAACTAAAGCTAATAACACAATCAAAACGTCTTCTTACCTGTGATATTGCATAACAGAGTTGTAATCATAAGAGGTCCCCTGGTTCAGAGTGTTAATCTTATTGAAGTTGTGCTCCATACCTATGGGGAACAGAGGAGAGACGCACATTTTTGACATTATCAGTAGACAAGGTTTGTGTCTCTCTGAACCATACAATGAATGCTGAGCAAACCGCACCTCTACGGTTCAAACATGGCAGCAACTGCACAGCAAACAAGAAGGAGCAATCCTTCCTATTGCCCCATTTAAGACTTCCTCTGCCAAATGAAGACGTCTTTCTGCTGACTCGCTCCTTGCTCAGATGCTTCCGTTACTCTGCCTTCGTAGTAACACTGTCTACAGGTGGCTGGACCCTTTAGGTTTTTGCCATGTTTTACTCAGAAGACTCATTGAGAGTCATCCCATAAAGAAATAAAGTTTGGACTAGAAATTTAAACTAATCACAAAATTTCACTGAAAACATTTCTATTTCATTTTAATGTAAATGTACACATGCTATCATAGAGTGTAGCATAATGTGGATTGAATACAGCAACTTTTCCTTGGTAGCATATCAACATGGTTCTATGGTTTTTAATGTCTCGTAATGATCAGGGATCTGAAACATACGGCCTCATATCGGTGCGCCGGCTGGCCCTTACAGAAGCTCCTTAGTGGTGTGTGCCTGTCACTACCACTGAGCTATATTATACACTGGAGTGCTAATAGCCCGCTGTTAGAACGAGTCGCTTTGAAGCCACCAACCGCCATGTTGGTAGTCCCTATTTCCCCCAGTAACTAGGGAATATGTGCGCTACAGCATCGAATAACGAGGATTTTCTCATGTTCGGGGGGGGGGGGGGTTAAAACTTTTAAAATGTCAAATGGCATATATTTTATGTTATGTTCTTAAACTATCAAGTACTGAGACAGTCTATATATGTAAAACATTTATATATATATATATATATATATATATATATATATATATATATATATATATATATATATATATATGTATATATAAATAACAATATACAAGAACATATATTTACATATATCTATACATATATACATATATACATATACACATACTTATATATATATATATATATATATATATATATATATATATATATATATATATATATATATTTATGAATAACGTAAAATATTTCAGCACCTAATTTCCTAGTAGTTGATAGTGTTAGTACATCAACTGACTGTAGAATTACCTATGAAACGTTTTCACAAAGGCAGAAAACTGCTTGTTGCAACCAAATCCTATGGGATTCTGTAAGAGTACGGAGTAGCAAGATGGCGGCCAATGACTTCAGTTTTTCGGCAAAATCAACACTCTAGTGTATAATATAGCTCAGTGGTCACTACCCAATCTGCAACTGTAGCACAATCCGTTCCATCAGCTCATTTGCCCATGTGCAAACAGAATAACTTCCGGTAGGCGATATTTCGTTTTTCTTACTTTTTTATTCTTTTGTCCTTTTTCGGGCTGGGGGTTTCTTTTTGTGTATCTTTATATCTGCGTAAATATGGCATATTCTAAAAATGAAACAACAGAAATACATAAAAATACATCGTTTTTTGGGTTTTTTTTAAGGGGAAGTCCGGTCAACCAGGAAAAATCAGGGGATCATTAGCTATAACCAAAACTAATATGTTTGTGGTTATTTAATGAATTTAGCGTTAATCAAAAAGAAAATAAAAGCATAAATTGTCGTCTGGATCACTGTGTATGGGGGTGGCCATTATTGCCCAAATATGGGCAATAATGGCCGCCTGACATCACATCCTGTGACGTGGATAAGCGGAGCGGCAACAGCATTTCTCTGCGCTTTCCAAGCAAAGTCAATAGGAGCCGTTCTACACAGCTGCGATCATCAACAATTTTTTCGGATTTCCAGAGGACTTCACCATTGAAATTTGCGAGAGCTATTGTTGAAGCAACAATGCTCACATGCATATTAGGGAAATAAAAATATATAAACCATTTCTTAAAGTACATAAAAAACAGCTATAAACACATTTAGAAGTATAGAAATGTATTTGATTTCGAATATTCTTCAGGGTTTTTTACCATTTATTTGATTTGCATATGTATTTGTGTATTTTGTACTTAATAAATTAATTTTAATATTTTATGCCTTGGCTTGGTTATGTGTTCTTTGTTCTATTCCCTGTTCGTTTTTGTAGAAAAAAATAAATAAACAAAGTGGCTGCTATAATGACGAGGTCTTCTCTTGTTTATGATATGTACACCAGAGGGCGCTAAAATCTCAATCGATAATTTTAACTTTCTAATAAAACAAATTCTTGGTACAAGATTATTTGTATAACAAAATTCACCGTATTATTAAGGATGAAAAGAATTTTTTCCAGTCCTGTTTGAACAAATAATGAAACTAACAGAGCGCATTCAGACAATACAGACAAATGTTGCACAATAATATATTCCTGGACTTCTGAGCATATCCGATGATGACGTCAAGCAATACAATGGAGAGAATGTAAAACGCATCAATTTCTTCCAGAAAAGTCTTCAATATTTTCTATATGATATAGTTTAGCATTCTTAATTATTTAGCATTGTGATTTAAGGATAGAAATTAGTATTTTCAGTAACGTAATTACATTATTTTTGGGCGACCCAGAAGGTATTCTGTTCGCGCGTGCGTGAATGAGCTGATGGAATGGATCGTGCTACCGTTACGGATTGGGTAGTGACAGTGCATAGACATCATATACGTAGACGCGTCGTTGGGCGGGTTCTGCCTATGCTGCGATGTGTCAGAGCGTTCGCCATGTTAAATGTGGCAAATCTGCAGTTACTCAGTCACTTAAACAGTATCAGAGGTACTTTAATCTCAGAATATACTTTGTATTCGTAATATTTTTATTTTTGTAATATTACAAGTTTATTTTCGTATCCCTTTAGCTTCATTCTCCTGAATTTTATTCTCATAAAGAATAAAAATAATTAAAATAATCTAACCTGGCCCTATTACTCAATGAGTGAAATAACTCTGCAAACTGTGACTATTCTGGAAATGTTCCCTCTTAATTCTCATAATGTGACGTTTTTCTCATAACATTACCACTTTTATGTTGTTGTTTTTTTTACTTAATTGTCCTAGGTCTTTTTTTCTCATATTAGTAATTTTACCTCTTTAATACTCCCCCAAACAGTCTGTTCCTAAAGTTTCACATGTGACACGGTTTTATGAAATAATGAAGACCGCAATGTTTAGATTTAACAGATTGATCCTTATATTAATAACACTATAATATATATATATATATATATATATATATATATATATATATATATATATATATATATATATATATAATATATATATAATAATCCCACATTTATTTGTCTTATTTATAATACTTAAAAATCTTTATATGCACGTCTATGTCTCAATACAATAGTCTGTACTGTATGCAAGCTAAAAATCTTGAAAAAGAATGGTCTTGCACAGCTTTTTTCTAGTGTTGCCACTCTGCAGCTTTAGTGTGTCCAGTTTTGCAACATGGTGCAGCCTTAGTTAATAGAAGGCAGATACAAGTAGTGAAATCAGCTCAAATACATTTCAATGCAGCATAGGAATGAGGCATCTTCTCTGATCCACGTTCACTACAACAGAACTTAACTCTTTTCTGCCACATACAATATGGCGGTGACGCTGACGTGCGAACCTGAGCCCAACGACGCGTCTACGTATATGATGTCTATGGTGACAGTGCTCACAGACACAGGAAACAGAGCTTTTTGTTCCCAGCAGCGGCATCTTAGACCAACGCGGTCTGTGACAGTGGATTTAAATCCTTCCACGGGTGCCTAGTCCAGTCGGTCAGTCGATCAGTCATGATAGATGTCATGTGAAAGATAAGGGAGGGCTACTTTCTGTATGATCATTAAGTCAAGCCAAACTAAGCTCTAATAAAACATGAGGTGTGGTGTAAGTGTGGAACCTTGAACAATATTGTTCCAGTGCACTCGGATGTGGTTGTCCCTGTCTGAGCGGGTCTGCTCATGGTTGAAGCCCAGGGCGTGGAGCAGCTCGTGCTGGACGGTGTTGTGGTACAGGCAGCCCTGTCGGCTCAGCGACACCGTCTGACCACGACCCTGGCGGCCTACGAATGAGTAGCAGCTGCAACCACAAAGACATGCTGCTATACTCAGAAATCCTTTTGCAAAAAGTCCTTTATCCTGTCATTTGACAGAGGATCTGAAATAGCGTTAAAATCTGGGAAAGAAAAAAAGAACAACGGCACGTACCCGTTCCTAGATTCGATGCTCAACCATTCATGGTCACCGTTCTGGTAGGGTCTGAAACGAATGCAAGAAAACGACGAGAAAGACTGCAGTCCACGAACGATGATGTCTCTCTCGCGGGAAGCTGTGATTGGGTAACACAAGTTGCCGTTTCCATTGCGTTTGTGGCAGGGAAATTCAGATCCATTCATTAAAAAGGGACCAAATAAGATGTAAAAGCATTCACTTTTGTGTTTTCAGTCAATGGGTAGAAAATCTGAGCTGCTGCTTACAGTAGTGGTCGGCGATGTAATAGGGGACGTAGACCTTTCCATCAGCGTTTTTCAACCAGAGGCAACCTCTGGAGGTGCAGGGATCAGCATTTCTGTCTGCCTCAGAATTGACAGCGATGTCTCCTTCGATCAGGGAGGGTTCATCAAAATCAGGGGCTGCAAGAAGAATGCAGGGAAAAGTTTAGAAACCGCAGTGGCTCGGATCATATAAAGACTTTTCCTCTCATCAAAGAGGATCTGGAATGGATATTTTATGCAGCAGATAAACGGGAGGGTTGACCTACTGCGGTCTCTGTTGGCTCTCTCCAGCAGCTCACCGACAGACAATTCCTGAGAGGTGTCCACCTCTGTACAAAGGAGGACATTTAGTAAGCTCAGCATCCTTGCAGCATTTAAACTTGGATAAGAGCGTTCCTAGTTTCTTTCTTACCTTCCTGTATTCAGTGAGGAGAGCATGAAAAAGAAGAGAAAAGGTAGTTTTAATTATGCAACTCAAAGGCCTTGTTGGAACTCTTGTTGGAACAAAGCTTTCTGAATCCTGAATGCATAGAAAACGCTTTCTACTGACTTCAGAAACACTTCTACATCCCCAAGCCATTAAACATAATTTCAAAAAAGGGTTTGAAGTCTTTAATGTAGGTCTCAAACCATGTTTTACTGATAAACATTTTATAGCTGCAGAACTTTGCCTTTGCATTGATCTATTCTTTCTTTTTATGCTTTAAAGATGATTCTAAACCCTCTTAGTGGTTTTAAAGTCAACAACAACCTGCTCATACTCTTCCACTACAGAAGAACAATTTGCAGTTTTGAACACGCCTGCATGCTAGCAGCGTTAGTTTATAACTGAATAGCTTTACCTCGGCCCAGGCAGAGGACAAAAGCAACAGAACCACGAAAGACCAAGAGAAAACCTGCATGGTTGCAACAGGCCTGTGGGAGAGAAAGCATCTGATTTAGAGTTAGAAGGATTACAGTGAAACATGCAACTTTGACTTCTGTACAGACAAACTCTCAGTGTGCCACCAAGGCGTGTAGTACTGTTGGTTAGTGCATCTTACCCAAGAGCCAATACCTCACTGCCAGCACGGGGGATGTTTTATACTGATCCGGCAAGCCAAAAGCAAATAGTCAGATGTGTAAAACTGCTAACCCTGCAGTACACCTTTATTGAAGTAAGCTGTCGTTTTTCTCTGTACTTCTCTGTACTGTTATTTGCACAGGTGAAGAGTTTCCAGTAAAAGAGGCCTTCTGTGTTTGAAAACATGCCCGACACTGATGATAGCTGATTTTCTGCTGTTCAAGCCTCTGCAGCGCCTATTCTGAGCTTTTAATTAAAGGTTATTCTAACGCTGCATTTTCTGACATGCTCTAACAATTAGTGCGTTCTTACCCCAAAGGTTTGAGAAGAAATAGAAACCTAATTGTCCTGCATTGTTCCGTGTATTTTTGAACTGTTGTACTTAGAAACAAAAGAAACGTGTCCAATGTGCCTGTGTGTCTTTCTGTGCAGGTATGTCCTAAGTACAACAGTCTGCATCTTGTTGCAGCAGTGCCCAGAAGCTGACCCACACACATTATAGTACCAGTTGTTGTGATGTAAAGAAATGAGACTGAATTTTTTATTTTTTTATCTTTGCTACTTTTTATGTGAAATAAATCTTGTGTGTTTCCTCTAAAAATAGAATTTTGGAAAACCATAAAGATTTTGGAAAGCTGCATAAACCGTTATGGACAAGAATGTGTACCGTTAAATAAGCTTAACCACCTTTTGGTTCAAAAGCAGCCTTGATTCTGTGAAGATCCCATGTCTTCACTGTACTTTTGTGAACTGCATTGCCAAAAAATATCCTTATCTGCAAATATGTGAGGACATCTGCTGATAGATGTTCTGTCTTACAGTACTTCTAGACTTTGATGCAAATGTTAGAAGTACATGAAATTAATATTGGCAGCCTTTATAACTAGAGTTTTTCATTGGTAGTGACTTTAGTTGGCTGTAGAAGTATTGGTTTCTCTTGTTTTATACATCCTTTAATATTCTGTTTACATTTAGCTTTAAGTTTGTACTAATGTTGATACTTTTATTCTGTTGTTTAATTTTGGTCTAGTTAATAATTTCTGCAATCTTTCAAGGCCATATTGTAACCACATGGTTTTGGTCTGGCCCTTTCACAGCGTGGGATGGTCTTTCATTAAAAGCATCAGGGAACAGTATGTCCTCAACTGATAAGTGTAGTTTTTTTCGACAGAGAAACAGATGTTTAACTTGTAACTGTTGTCAGTCAGCTGGGTTAATATATTAATAAAAGCCTAAAGGTATGATGCAATGTTCAAAGAATCTGTTTTAATTTGGAAAATTAAAAAAAAAAAAAACATGTAAAAAAATACTATTTGATATGTTCTATGTCATAGAACTGTTAAGAAGTTACAGTACAACAGCATGGCAGGAAAGGGTTAGGAGCATGCAATATTTTATTGTTTTATTCACATGTTGGATGCCAACACACCTGGTATGATGCTAGCAAGGGCTCACAGCGATTGTGTTAACTCCCAGATGGCTTCCCAAGTGATTCTAATGAAACTTTAAGGCCTCTTTTCTCACTAATCTTCTTTGCAGAGAGTCAAAATTCAAATGGTCACATCTTCTAAATTCTTTTTTTTTTTTTTTTCCACTAGTCTGACATTGTAAGCCAGCTTAGATTCCACTCTTTCAGGATCTTTAAATAACACAAAGCCATCCCAGTGAGATCAATCTGAACTGCAGTGCAGCCACCAAAAAAACCCCAAAAAAAACTAAAAGGCCACAAAACTCCTGCTAGATTCCAGTTACTTCAAATCGAATTCTAAATAACGTAGATTACATATTTATTATTGTTGTTATCATTATTATAAGTGGTTTTATACATTTTGGTTATTTACAGAATCATGCATGAGCAAATCTTCCAGAAAGCATTACATGCACCAGACTTCTGCAACACTCTTCCTCATTATTGCGTTGGCTTTGGTTACAACATTAAAACATGCTACCGCAGTTTCTGCTTGCAGCTTTATGAGAAGTTGTTGCTGCAGACATTCTGAGTAGCAATCGCCTGTTGACAGGGTGCCTTTCTCCATGACTGAGCCAGCCAACCAAAATTCAATGAGTGCTTTAGTTTTGCAGCTATCAATAACTTTAACACTTTTTAAATGTGTAGGTTCAGAAATCAAATAAGTGCATTATGTTGACCTAAAATGTTCTGTTTCCAGATCAATCAATATTATCAGATTTCTCAGCAAGCAAACCTGAAAAACTTTAACAAGTAAATGTATGGGAACCTGATATGTGCCAAGATGTTTCTATAAAGAAATAAACTCTGCAGAGGCACATATTGCTCTGGACCTCTTGCATTCTTTGGGACATTGTACAAGACAACTTTCTATTCTATTTCCCATTGTTAAAGGAGAGACTGTCAGTCCCAGGGGTGTGAGTGGCAGCATGATGAAAAAACATGTTGAAATTTTGAAACAACATACATAGACACCAGAATGCAAGTTAAAGCTTGGACACAAGCAATGGGACACTGACCCTAAGCATATCCCCAAATAGGGTAAAATTGCGTTTAGGTCAATAAAGTACATTTTTTGTGCGAGCAATAAATGGGTGTGTTGTAGCTGAATGTTATAAGCAAACAAAATTGCTCACCGAAGTTTAATTAGATTATTAGAACAATGTCATAGTTGAGGTCTTTAAACCGAAACACTGACAAGAGCTCGAGAGTCGCATGTTGTAGATGAAGGATGTTTATTAGAACACAAGCTTACACGATACAGGTGACAGGAACACAGCAGGGATGAACAGAGCAGAGTCACTGATGAAGATAGAGGATCTGACAAGGTATCTGACAGGGAAACAATGCATGGATAATTAATCACAGGTGAACTGAGGGATGCGATCAGGCAGATGGAAGGGAGGGGTAATGAGCTGGCAGGTGCAGGGAATTAACAGGGAAATGGAAAATGGACCAGATAAGGGGAAAGGATCTAGCCCATCATAACCTGTAATATAAAGAACCAGAACAGAAAATACACTAGAGAAAGGCCAAAATAAAATTAAGTATCTAACCGAACTACTAAGATCACAAAACAGAACTATTAAAATATTATATAATAAATACAACATAAAGTTGAACAGGTGACAAACGAGGATCTCAGGGTGAATAAAACAAATAGTAATATTAACACAGACTGCAGGATCCCCAGGAAGCTGCCATAAGTTATCACACCCCTGAACTCTCATCCCAACCCCACCCCCACCTCCACCCCGCAGTGCCACCAATATTATCCCACTATTGTTATTTATGTTGAGGCTAAGAGGAGCCTCACCTGTTGTCCACTCTTTAAACACATGCAAGTAGCTTTGCAGCAAAAACGACAATCAGCTTTTTACATGCAAATTATTTTGCACCCATTCTAATACGTGCAAACCTTTTGAAGATCAAGCCCAATGTCTTTTTTTATGCCAGCAGTGAATCACCCTGATACAATCAATTTCTGGAGCATCTTCTCATGCTACAAATCACTAACCTGACTCTCGCCAGACGTATGTTGCTCCGCCTAGCTTCACTCACATACATCTGGAACACCTCCATAGGAATTGCCTATTTTGAAGGCTGGGCCTTATCAAAAATCCTTGCATATGATTGGATAAGCCACTTGTCTGTCATCTTTATTGACGTGCTACTCAACCACTCACACCAAAGCTAACCCGTGACGCTGATGAGAGCGACGCAGGAAAAAAACAACTTTTTTTTTATTATGTATTTGCGGCTCTAGTGGCACGCATTGTATTGACAGTGAGCTGACAGGAAGAGGGGGAAAGACAGGCGGCAAAGCGCCGCGGGTCAGAGTCGACCCCGGGCCGACCGCGTTGAGGACTAAAGGCCTCCTTATATGGCTCGCGCTAACCGCTCCGGGGCGCGTCCGCAGCGGATGCGGGCACGCCCCGGAAAACAAAACTTGCCAAATCCGGTCAGGAGAAGGGCGAAAACATCGTTTCCACCAACAAAAGCCTTCAGAGCCATTCTCTGATGTTCTTTCAATGAAACAATATTAGGTAGATTGGACAACACGGAAGAAATAGCAGCATCAATGTTAACGCTTGCTTCCTCGATGCGAGCCACCATTGCTATCAAAACAGTCTCGCGTCACGGTCGCTTCTCCACTACGTCACATCTATGAAACTCCAGCCCTGCGTCCCGATTGGCTAGACAATAAAATTGGTTGGAGAAATCACTCTATGGGAGATGTCCCAGATGTATATGAGTGAAGCTAGGCGGAGCGACATACGTCTGGCGAGAGTCAGGTTAACATATCACACCGAGAGCCATGAACAAAAACTGGAGTGAAAATATACAGGGGGAGGTGGTGGAGTGTGTGAACAGCATAAGGTTCCTGGGTAATCACATCTCCTCAGACCATTCCTGGACTGTGAACACCTCCTACATGGTGAAGAAGGCCCAACAACGGCTCTTCTTCCACAGGAAACTGAAATGGACTGGACTTTCCAATAAGCTGTGTTCAGCCAAGAGCACGCAAATAGTACTGAAGCATCATAGCTTACAATCAAGATTACATCAGCAGTCTCATCAGGGTTCAGCTGACCAAGTACTCCATCACACCGAGAAATAGCCTGTAAAGACTCATCCTGAACGTCTTGTTAGTTGCTAGGAAGGAAGCAATATGGCTAACAACTGACCCTTTCACAATCAAAGACTGTATTGAATTTATTCATAATATATTTGTGATGGAGAAGTTGACTTTTAGTCTAACACAAGAAGATAAAAAAATTACAATATTTTGGAAACACTGAATCCAGTACATAGTACCTACTATATCTGATTTCTCTTAGGCCCAAGCTCCCCAAGTCACATATTATTAAGCACAGTGGTCATTAAACTGTTACTTTCTGCTTTAATGGCTGAGTAACTTGTTGATTTTTTTCTATTTCCTTTCTTTTAGTTCTCTAGTGCCCCAACTGACTGCTTACTGCTAAGAAAATTGTAACCAATTTTGTCTCAGTTGTAATGTTTGCAATTTTTGAATAAAACCTGAATTGAGAAAAAAAAACATTGGCATTGTATTTCCAAGGTGGAGAGCATAAGAGAAGAAAATGTGGAACAAAATAGTTTTTTTAACGTGTCCTGTCTGGCAGCGTGGCATTAAGAATTGCTGTCAAAAAGAGCCCAACAGATTTTACTTTCACAAGTGAAGCATCGCTGCTTTTGTTAAAGTGCTCCTCTTGAATTACAAATGAACAAAGCTTTATTAGATTTTATTCTGGGACTATTCACAGTTCAATGGACACAAAAACAAAAAGGTAGAAGAGAAAAAATGTAGAGAAAAAGATGAGATTAAATGCTAAAAGGGAGAAAAGGTGAAAAAAAATAGAGGAGCGGAAAAGGGGAGAACAAGATAATATCCTCTGAGTCTGCTTGTACACCTGCAAAGAGAGATATAAAAAGAAAAGCAACACAAACCAATAAAGTATTACCCATACAAACAACCAACGCCTTGATAACATCACTGAAAAATACAAAGTATTATTTAATACGAGATGTATAAAGCTAAACTAATAATAGGGGTGTTCTGTATAAAAGTGAGTCTGTAAGCACCTTAATCCAAGCACCTTTATGTGTTTGCGAGACTGCACTTGTGATTGTAAAGTTTATCCATAGGAAAAATGCACAAAAGAGGTTGTGAAAAACAGAGAGCAGCCCCAAGACACCCCCCAACAGCTACAGTGCTAAAGCCGCTGGGCGCTGTGGCGCTGCGGCAACAAGCCCGTGGGCCCTGCTGGCAGCCAGCTACGCCAGAGCGGATCCAGCAATGGGCCCAGAGACCCGAGGCCCAAGGGCGCCCCGCACCCCAGTGGGGCCCGACAGAGCCAGGGGCCCATGTCCCGTGAAGCAGCCGCCAGGAGTGAGCCAGCACACACCCAAGCACCCAGCCGCGGACTCCGAGGACCACCTAGGCACCAGTGAGTTGAGGCGACCGGCCAGTGGAGGTGAGCGGGACTGGTGGGATGGGCTCCCCACCTAGTGGAGACCTGAGACGTCACAGGAGAGGGTGCAGTCCAAACACGACCTGATAGAAAACCAGGCACATAGTCACATTCACACATTCCCATCCTAGTGCCCCCACATGCATACACTCTTACCCCCAAAAAAAGGACACACTCACACCAATCACACACATCCTATACTCCCAGGTCCAGGTAACGGCTCCACAGAGGGGTATCCAATCCCCAGGAGGTGAACCCCATCATTAGGGTGTGGGGGGGGGGGGGGGACCACTATCAAACCCGACCTACCCAGTCAGTACTCTGGCCCAGCCCCCCACCCCGATCCCATGGGCCACGGGCCCATCCACCCGGTGATGGGGCCAACATGAGGCGAATGGGCCAGCCAACCAGAGCCCAAACCACAAACCCTGACACGCTGCCACCACCACACCCTGCCCTCAATGATCCGGGGGAGAGCAGAAGTGCCAGCCCAAGCTCCAGCCGACTCCAGGACCCAACGGCCCTCCGCAGCTCCGAGTCCGACCAAGCGGCCCGCTCCTCCTGTAGGCCCCAAACTCTGGGCGGCAATCAGAGAACAGGGGTGTGTGAAAGACCCTACGCCTGTGTCCGTCTGCTCAAATGTCATGTTGTGGTGTGTCTCAAATCGGAGGACCAAAAAGGGGAAGCCTGACGGAGCCCACCCCCTTCCGGAAGCCATATCCCCCCCCCCCCCCTCCTCTTCATGCCCCATGTACCCCACCCAGAAACCTCAATGTCTAAATGTAAATGGGGGCAGAGGAAACCACCTGGGGAGAAGCCTACACAATCAGACCCCTTAATTCTTGCCCTACACATGTGTGTTGTGAGACTGTTATAAAAGAAAGTTTTGAAGATGTACAATAAAATTGGGGTCATGGTCGTCACAAGACAGCGGGGCTGGGAAATCCTCCCCGCTCCCCAGTGACACCCCTACGCCCCAAGGTTCTGCATGTGTGGTAGTGAGTTGGAGCAGTCAGAGGGAGGTGTCTAGGGATGGGGAGGAATGACTGGAGCACAATATGCCCTCCCAGGAAACCAGCTTCCCTGTTGGCTCCAATAGGCACTCCCGTTCTCCAAAAACCTACCCAGAGAGGGAGGCACCACTAGCGGGAGAGCCAACCACAAACTGAAACCCACACCCCCAACACAACAGGTAATTGAAGTAAAACAAACTTTAACTGTAAGTTAAGGCCCAGACCCCTGTAGACACATCACACAGGATCACCAAAACTTTTTATCATGCACTTTCCTGGCATGAGGGCCATAAACTGTAAGTATGAAGATCACAGTTAAAATGCATGCAAAATATTTGCAGTTGCAGAAGTATTGTTTTAGCAGTACTACATGAGTTGTTAATTTTCTTGACAGTAAAAATTTTCTTAGCTTACATTTAATTTTTATGTTGTTTCTAAAACAGCACTCTAAAGAACCAATGCATGTACTCTACATCACTGTGAAAAGTTTTTTTTTTTGTGATTTTTGAACTTTACACAAACTTCCATTAAGGCACCCTGTCAAATGCCACATTTTTATGTAAGTCATGAAAAAAGATAAAGTAACTCACACAATTAGGATACTAACTTGTGAAATCATTTCTGTACAACAGGACTGCCTTGGCACATTGAGGCAACCAGCCTGAATATAATACAATAAATAAATACAAGAATGATTGTGATAAAAACAGTACAAATTGAAGAAATCTTTAATTTTCCAATGGTATTTAAAGGTAGGAGGTCAGAAATACCACCTTAGCACATATGTACTAAAAATGTTTGTTTGTTGCATTTATCATTTGAGCCAATACTTTTTATGGGACAACTTTCAGCATATCCTGGTTTTTGCAATGTATGTGCAAACAATACCTAGTGCAACATTGTCCACATATTGAAGAAGTACTGCAATACAAACTAAGGGAGTGTTACAAATCCTTAACTCAACTTTTGACCAAAAGAGGTTGTGCAAATTCACCAACTGGGAAATATCTGTAGCCCGGTGTAAAAGTACAGGGGTTAAAGTTAATTTGTAATACAAATAATTAATTCATTTAGTTAATGAAATAATGTAGTAATGCAAATAAACTGAAAGTAATTTAGGGGTAAAAGCAGTGAAAGGGGAAATGTTATGATTAACATAAATTCATGATAGAGTGTAAATAGTTGATTACGTAGTTACATTAAAAGGAATAGTAGTTGAACAAGGGTGTGTGTAAACCAAACATGAATATGTGGATTTGCGTGATTGGTCCATGCTTTTCGTTTGATTGGTTGCTGTATATGTCAATCGACGTCAACTGTTGGTGATTGGGCATGGTGTGGGGAGGAAGAGAGGCGGAGCGGGAGGAGAGAGGAGCTAGGAAAAAGGAAGGAAGAACGTGGAGGAGAAAACGAGCGCGAGCGGAGAAGACGCCGTTGTTGAACGGGCAAGGACTGCTAGCGAGCGCGAGCGCGAGCGCGAGCGGATCCCTCACCGACTTACCATCAGTTCGCCCTCCAGCCGCTAACCACCAGCTATCTACCGTGAGCATTCGGTCTCAGAGTTCCCTCGTCACTACTTCCCCAGTTAGGTTTGCCCAACTAAATGGTAAGCGGCTAGGCTTCTGGAGATTTCTCTCTGGTTCGATCTCTCTTAACAATTCTCCCTTTCTTCCGACAGTTTCTCCAGCACTGACGTTTAGACCTCGACAGATCCCATCATTAGAATTGATCTCTGTAGTCTGAATTTAAATAAAACATCTTAAACTGCGCATTGTCTTTCGTACTGTGTCTGCATGTGGGCAAAACATATAAAAACCATGACAGTTAAATATATTTAAACCGTATAGAGGTTTAAGTATATGTTCTTTCCCCTGCCGTTTCCATACACCTGTTCTTTCCCCAGGCGTTTCCATACGCTAGTTGTGCTCCAGCGTTTCTGTACGTTGTTGAGCCCTAGCGTTATGGTCCGCCTGTTCTTCCCCTGGCGTTTCCATACGCCTGTACTTTCCCCTGGCGTTTCCATACGCCTGTTCTTCCCCTGGCATTTACATATGCCTGTTCTTTCCCCTGGCATTTACATATGCCTGTTCTTTCCCCTGGCGTTTCTATACGCTAGTTGTGCTCCAGCGTTTCTGTACGCAGCTTGTAGGCTGCATGCTGAGCCTCCCTTCCTCTCTCTCTTCCCTGCGCAGCTTGATTGGTTTCACCTGTCAGGCTGCAGTCATCACTGATCTGTCTCTACCTGTTATCACCTCTATATATACTCACCTCATTCTGTTCTTTTTGCCGGTCCGTAGTGTTCAACTCCTGCTCTGTTCCAGCCAGAACCCTATGTCATCTTAGTTTTTGTTTCAGTCAGCCAGAAGACTTAATTCAGCTTTGTGTTTTTTGTTCAGTCAGCCAGGAGACTTTTCTTCAGCTTTATTTTTGTTCAGTCACTGTCAGAGACTCTTATTCAGCTCTGTTCCAGCCCAGCCTTAACCCAAGACACTGTTCCTTCCCACTCTCAAGTTCTCAACTCCTGGTGAGCTGTCCTGGCCTCAAGTTCTCAACTCCTGTTCACGGTTCCTGTGTTCCATCCTGGCCTCAAGTTCTCAACTCCTGTTATGGCTCCTGGATTCCGTCCAGATCTCAAGTCCTCGGCTCTGGTGTTCCGTCCTGGTCTCAAGTTCTCAACTCCTGGTTTCGGTCCTGATCTCAAGTTCTCGGCTCCTGTGTTTCGTTCTGGTCTCAAGTGCTCTGCCCTGGTCTCAAGTCTTTGGCTCCGGTGTTCCCTACTGGTCAGTCTCTCCGCACTCCTCTCGTCGGCCAGCTTCTGCACCCTACATCTCCGTCAGTTAAAAGACTTTGGTTCCTCTCATCATCATCATCATCCACATGTTCAATGAACTCACTTTAAAGAACTTGCTCTGTGTGTGCGTGCTGTGTCCGGGTTCATCCTAAGACAAATCATGACAGCCATAACCGCTTTGTTGTAAATGGAGCTTTTACTGCTGATCATCGGGCTCTAGCAGAATAATCCCACCCTATTGACACTCTTCAAAAACGGTGCAAGCACTCGTCTAATCTTCCTCTGCCTTCCTTTAAGAATGCACAGTCTATGATCCTCATAGGTACAGACAAACCTCATCTCATCACACCGTTTTAACCAGTGCAGTTGGGTCCACCAGCCACACCTGCTGCAGTCAGAACTAGACTAGGCTGGACTCTTCAGGGACCAATAAGAACAGTAAACACTGATGTTGAACACCAACACTATTTGTTTATGGCTGTTGCCCATCCAGGTGCTGAGTTACTGAGAAATGTTAAGAGGCTCTGGCAGGCAGACATCCCACCCTACCAGACAGAGAAGACAGTACCTCAGTTCAAATAGCACAAAGAGGCTGTTGATCTGCTGAAAAAAAACAACAACGCATGTATGCGTTTATGGGATTCTCTGTTACGTAACACCCCTGTTAAGAAGGCCTCCCTCACCAGCATCAAGGTCTCAACTTCAATGACTTCCTGCTACCTGGACCCACCCTTCGTTCATCACTTCTAGGAGTGCTGATCTGGTTCCATGAACATACCATTGCCGTCAGTGGGGACATCAAAGGGATGTTTCACCAGGTTCTACTTCTACTGGAAGATAGACCTTTTCCGTGCTTTGTGTGGCTTGATCAGGTCAGGGAACGACAACCAGACGTCTATGAATTGCAGGTGTTCCCCTTTGGCACTACTCAGCCAAGATGGGGAGGATGTGTGGTTTTCTGTAGAGTGGTGCTTCTATGTAAACAATTGTTTACAGAGTCTACCATCTGCAGAGGAAGCAAGAACCTTAATTGACAAGTTAAGAACACTACTCTTTTCTGCAGGATTTGACCTTCGTCAGTGGGCAAATAATACCACAGGAGTGATCAGCCGCCTACCAAAGCAAGCTTGTTCTCCCATTATAGAGCTCTGGCTAGCCCAGGACAAATTTGACCCCTTTGAAAATTCACTTTGACTTAGCTGGAACATTGACAAAGATCTCATAGGCTACAAACACATGCCCCTCAAATATGGGCAATTCAACATGAGGAGTTCTTGCATCACAGTATGATCACCCAGGTTATATTATGCCATACACCACCCATTGCCAGAGTCTGTCACATTTGGGAAAAACATTGAGAGTGGGATGACCCACTGCTTCCTCCAGACTTACAGCAATTATGGGTGCAATGGGAAGGGGAACTGTACATGCTGCCCCAAATTCACTTGCCCAAGCACTACTGCATTTGACAATTATTCAATCACCACCAGATATATCCATATCTTCTGTAATACTTCTGAGCAAGCATATGGATCCGTAGCATTCCTTGGGACTGAGGACAGCCAGGTCAAGATCCACCTAAGTTTCCTCCTGGCTCGCTCACAAGTAGCCCCAAGGTTTCAGATGTCCATACCTCGGTTGGAGCTATCTGCAGCCTTTACAGGAACCCAGCTGGCTGAGCTCTTAAACACAGAGCTCACTCTGAAGATCGACACCACTACCTTGTGGACAGATTCCACCAGTGTTAAGGTTGATTCTTTTGGATTTGAGTCACTACAAAGTATTTGTGGGCACCTGAGTGGCTGAGGTTCAAAATCTAATAGATCCACAGTCCTGCCATTATGTTGATTCCGCCAAAGATCCAGCCAAAGATACCACTCGGGGCACAACATTACAGGCTTTGTCTGAACCAAACAAGCCAAGGCCCCCTCTCCTCCTTCAAAGTCAGGACAACTGGCCTACCTCACCGACAACTCCTCCAAAATTGGTCCCATCTGACCCTTTTTAATAACCTTTAAATTCAGTTTAACTGAGTTCTCCACCACCAAAAGAAGGTTTCATCAGTAGATATTTGTCAGACACTGCTGTATCAAACTTTAAAGAGTCTCTCCCCCTTTTAGTTTATTCAGTAAAACATTTGGGACATTAGTTGGATGTATTATATGTATTTTGTCATTTCATTATACTATTTTGTGCAGATCCATTAGTTAAAAAGAGATTAAATACATTTAAATGAATGCTAATAGGCTAAAAAATTACAAAAAAAAGCCAAGGAGTTAAACTTTTTTCAAAGCACTCAATGGAGTAATGTCAACCAACATGAGGACCCAGATGACCTAAAGGTAGTGGTCAAAACAATCTGGGCTTCCTGAACACTTCAGCAGAACTACAGGCTGATCTCTGTCCACTGTGGCTCTACACTCTTTCAAGGAGTCGATGCTTCAAGTCAATGACTGACTTTGTAAGAGGCAATGTATTGTGAATTGGTGCCATATAAATAAACTTGAATTTAACTGAATTGATTTAAGTTGTAAGTGTAAATCCATCAAAACTACAGTCATGACTATAATTCAGCAGTGGGAGTAATGGTGAGAATGAAATATAATCAGATTGTGGTTATTCTATGAGGAAATAAATGCTGACACTACATTGTGTTTAGAGTTTAGAGAAGTTAGAAGGAAATTTCTACAAAACTGCTAAATGTGTCCCACTTTACGGATAACACAGCACCTCTTGAGAAATAACTGCCACTTCCAGTCATAGAGCAGTATGCCATATTAGGATCCATGTAAATTGCCTTTTCCACATATAAAGGGCTAAGCTACATCTTTGTGTGAGTGTTGAGTGGGTTGCTGCTATTCAACAAACAGCCATGATGCTCCTGACTGCTGTGCTCTGTGGGCTCCTATGCTCCTCATCGCAGGTAAGATTCCACACTTTGAAAGGAGAGAGATTTCCCTTAGAGAGACAGAATGAGCACTTTTATCCCAGGGTGAAACAAAGGATCATAAACCTTGTTTACTCTGCTGAAGACATGGACATACTGAAACTATAAAACATTTCAGGGTTCTTTTGTTTTTCATTTACACCTTGTTCAGACTAAAATGAATCACCTACTTTTTTGCAGACTTCATTTAAAAGGACAGATGAAAACACTGGTAAGCCTTGGTAGCATTTTTTCTAAAATTTGTATATTAAAACATTGTGTTTTACTTGAGTGGTCACATTTTTGTTGCATTTATTGTATTACCTATTATTAATTTCCCTGTGAGGCAATACATAGTAGGATTAGATTGTTTAGGACTAGGAGGCTAAATATAGTGAAGATAGCTGCTTTCAATTTATTGCCTTCCAACCAGGTTTACAGCTGAGATACTCTGCTCTGTTACACAGCCAACAACTTTGAGGATGATGACTTCAGTGTCTCCACACTGCTGGAAAAGGCCAATGCTAACCTTGGTATGTTCATGTCCTCTGGAACTTCTGCTGTTTTGTAAAAGTACAATCCAACTATCTCATAGAGATGAAGACTAAAACAACATGCTAATTTACATAACAAAGCTGATAACAGGAAGTTCATGTAGAGAGAAAACATTTTTTCTCTCTTAATGTTTTGCAGGGAAGAACTTGGATGATCCTCTGGTGATGTTTGGAGACATTGCAGTGCCAACAGGTCTCCAGAACGCTGATCCCTGCACATCACGAGGCTGTCTATGGACTAAAAACCAGGATGGAAAAGTTTACATTCCTTACAGGATTTCCAGCGATTTTTGTGAGTCCCAACCTGTCTTCTAGTTTAGTTATGAATCAAAAGTCCCATCTGAAGACTGTGTAGAACTTTTTGACTAAAAAACACTGAAATTATCTCGATGCAAAACTCATCTGGTGTGTGGGACAGATCTGGCAGAAAACTTAACTCAGTGCAGACTAAGCACACTATCTGCAGTCTCCAACAGAAAGGAGCCCAGAGACGTGATTTTAATGTGTCGTGTTGGTTAATCTAAATTCTATATGGCTTGACTGAGTGGTAAATGGCATCCCCGACAACACAGCTGCTATGCTAGCCTTCAAAATAAAGAAAACACACATTCATGCACACAATATGATTGCTCCTGTTCAACTAGTAACATTTCTTGTTATTTTTCTCCAAGCTCAAAGAGAGAGGAGCCTCATCGTCAGTGGTCTTGAGTCATTTCATGCTTCTACCTGCATCCGCTTCAGGCCCCAGCAAACAGAGCGAGACTTTGTGGACATCCAGTCCCGTTCTGGGTAACAACCACCCAAAGATGATTCGCTCCCTTTCCACTTGATCAAGTCATCGGGCAGATTGGTTTTGGTGTGATGTTATAATCCCGTGTTCCTCCAGGTGTTGGTCTTTTATTGGTCGTCGTGGTGGTGGCCAGGTGGTGTCGTTGAGCCGCAGAGGGTGTGTTTTCCACCAGATTGTCCAGCATGAGCTGCTGCACGCTCTGGGCTTCAACCATGAACAGACCAGGTCTGACAGGGACAGTCATGTTCGCATCATCCTGGAGAATGTGATAAGTGGTGAGCTGCAGTACAGATTCCTTTAAAACAAGGGTAAAATAAATATGCAATTTGAAGTTTAATTCTTGCTATTACCCTTTATTTGAGCCTTAATTTTGTGCTGAATTTAGCATGTTTTGATTTGCCAAATGATATCATTCAGAGAAATTACAGAGTTATGTTCCTCGCCTACAGGACAGGAGCATAATTTCAGGAAAATCAACACCAATAACCTTGGCACTCCCTACGATTACAACTCTGTCATGCACTATGGAAGGTAAAATCTACATTCATCTCCATCACATCAAAAGATTTCATCTGGACTTACTTTTTGTGTTGGATTTTTTATTTTTTTTTGACACGACAACCTCGTAAAACAAAATCTAGATTCCCATTTTGACCCTACAAAAACTTTTGAGGAAGCAAGATTCTTCAGTCAAGGGCTTCCTGTTTTTTTCTGGAAGCAAGAGCATGTTTATTTCCCCTAATTTTAATATAACCTTACAAAATTCTCATTTGAATGTAGTTCTTTATGGCAGGGCTGATGGCTAATCTGATCCTTTGCTAATTAGCTACATAGTCGAAAGGAGGTGTTCATGATGACCAAACCTAAATTGCAATTTCACTCTACATTGAGAAATTATTACACCAAATCTAGGTACAGAGAATGATTCAATGAATATTTAAAACTGTAAAAAACTAATCTGGACCAATTATTTTTGCAAAGGCCATGAAAATTAATGCTTAAGGTTCTTCTGCAAGATCATTGATTAATTTTTGCAAGCAACAAGAAAAACCCATTAGAGGTCATTTATCTCCCCTGCTCATAACAAAACTGTTTATATATGTCTATACGTATAACTGGACATTACAAAAACCTCCACACACAAACATTAAACCTTCATTAAGCTGCTTCTAAAACCCACACATGTTTGTCCCCATTCTGGGTGTTGGCACATCTTGTTTGCTTTTCTGGTTTAATTTTTTCATGAGGTACATCTGACAGTTAGCAATCCTTTATTTCCTCATCAGAGATAGCAATTTGCAAATATTCTTGTGTTAGGTGTGGAATTTATGCTTTAACTACCTATCGGCAGAGTTCAAATTGGAAATTATGGTGAGTCACACAGGCATCCAGCCCTGGTGGAGAAGAAATGCACTGAAACAGCAGGACTGCAGCAGGGCAAGTGCTGCTGTTGCCTAATGATCACTCACTTCATTTTCATCAGATTTCTCCAACTTCTGCAGCACTTTTCTCTTCAATCCCATTTAAGCACACTTGTGGTGTGTGTCAAGATCTATCATTGGGCTCGCACAGCGTGAACAGCCTCCATGCAATTGCAAAAGCCAGGACAAATAGCAATTTTTGTCCTGGCTCATTTCTTAGTCGTATCACTCTTAATTAGAAGACTATCATTAATTAGACTTCTAACGTATTAGCAATTGGCTATTTAATTTACCTGCTCCACCATGTCTTTTCCGGGCCACAACCGGGCCATAGTGACAGCCATGAAACACATGCAGCGTTTTCTAAAGTTCTCTGGGGGTAAAAATAACTCCCTCAGCAGTACTTGGTATAAATGGTCATAATTTCTTTGTTTTGTGTCACAGACATCCAGACATTGAGGGAGTATTAAAATAAGACAATTACAGTTAAAACATGATGTATAGCACCCAGATTGTTTAGATTATAAATATTAGGTGGCAAAAAACTGATCCATTAGAAATGCTAGTGCCAAGTGAGCTCCTTGTGTGTAGCAATAGGAATATGGTTGTCTGGTTGTCATTTTCTCACAGCTACAAAATAAATTCTCCAACATTAGGTTTCTTCAGTCCTTTTTTTCTCTTCCAACTGCTGGTGGAAGTCTCAAGCTCCTTAATACTGCACCAGTCTCCACTTAAGACAACCAAATTTTTTTTTAATTGAAAATTGGATTTTGTTTGAAGCTCTAGCCATACCTTAGTATTGCACCATATCAACCTGAAAGTGGCTCAGTAAAGTGTCTGAAACTGAGGAAAATTAAACTTCCTGTTATGTTTTTTTTTCTTGGTATAACAGGTTTGCCTTCTCTAGAAATAGAGAGCCTACCATTGTTCCCATCCCTGACTCAAACGTAGAAATTGGAAGAGCCACACAAATGAGTCCTAATGACATCCTCCGGGTGAATCGCCTTTATCAGTGCAGTAAGTCTTTCTTCAGAAATCTTACCTCTAATCATTCCTGGATAAAGCAAACACACACACACACACACACACACACACACACACACACACACACACACACACACACATATATATATATATATATATATATATATATATATATATATATATATATTTATATATATATATATATATATATATATATATATATATTTATATATATATATATATATATATATATATATATGAACACATCTATCACCTTTTATTGATATGTCACTTTTTATTTCATTGCAGATTCAAATAATCCTAAGAGGCATCCTAAGAATAAACAATCTTTCTCAGGAAATTATTTCTTTTAAGAGATAAAAGTAAGCACGTTTGCATGTTTTATCCACTTTGAATGTGTTGTTATACAGTACTAATGTAATATTCCCAATCACATTGGGTCTGAAGTACTTTAGTTAAATTTCATGTTAACGGTTTTTGGAACATTACAGTACATTTTTGTCATTATATATGAGGAAATATTTTTTTATCATTTTGAAACAATTTGACGCAATAAAGTAAATATTGCTGTTAAGTAAATCTCTTTTTGTTCCAATGTATATATTGTAAGAGAAGCTGCTAGTTTTGTTCAACAGATGTTTTAAAACTGTTTTACCGCTTTGAAAAAAATCACAATGTCAGACTGCTGTTCTTTTTAATTTAATCTTTTTTTAACCCTACAGGACAAGTAGCAAAAATGCGGAGTGATGCTGTTTGCTTTAATGAGCTTCTTTGATGACCTAATGAGAAGTAAAAAGGACAGGCAACTGAACTGTCCACTGATTTATTTTCACAAATACACAATAATGACTGTGTACCAGCTTGATTCAAAGCAAACATTAATAAAATCTCAAATCTACTCTACATACCCAGAACTAGAACCAAACATGGAGAAGCAACCTCTCTCATAATCATTTAGTCAGCCTGCTACGTGTCATTGACCATCTTCAATCTGTCCTGCCTGCTTGTCACCTGCACCATCATAAATAAACCTTTTAAACACCACTCTGTTTCCGGCTTGAATATCAGGTTCCCAGTGTACAATTATTACAGCAATTGAGACTTTTTTATTAAAAAAGACCACTAAGAACTTTTTTTTGGGTAATAAAAGCAGTGACCAGAGTCAGTTAAGATTGATATAAAAAAATGTTTTAGCTGAAACAAAATTGCCAAATATCTTTTCGTTTAATGTTATTGTTACAAAACTAAACTGGGGAGATCAACAAGAACAATATTCCATTGATTACAACAGTCCAGAAAATGTATACTATATTTAGGAAGCTTTTATTGAAAGGAATGACTTTTGATAAGGTGATATGGTTCACCTATAGTGAACCAGGATTCATTGAATCATTCCGATGATGGTTATCAAACACTGATTTTGTCTTTTTGTGTATTTTGCGTGTACATAGTTCCTTAGCTTCTTTTTATTCTAATTTGCTAATTAGAATAAAATAATTGCTAATTTGCTCAAGCTTAGTATTCAGAGTTAAGTTTCACTAGCCTAGTTGAGAGGATTTGGGTTTTTTTGTTGTTTTTTTCCCAGTGTCCCGTCTAGCAATGTGGCAACAAGAATTGATGTCTTAATGCCAAATAGAGCTCGACAGATTTTACTTTTACAAGAGGAGCAATCAGCTTTCGCCATAGTACTCCGCTTGATTTATGCATGTAAATAGTTTTATTGTGATTCCTGCGGGGAGAATTTCAAATTATGTCGACACTACAATGGGAAAGAAGGAGAGTAAAGGAAGAACAAGAAGAGAAAGAGAAGAGGTGAAAGAAAGAAGATATAAAAGGGAAAGAATGATAAAACGTCTTCCGTCTGCTTCATCATCTGGAAAGAGAGATATAAAAAGAACAGCAAAACCAACAGACATAGTGTAACAGATACAATAGAGTAACACCTTGATACCATTGCTAAATCATATGTATTATTATTTAAGCTGACATGTGTAAAGTGATACCTGAGAAGAGAAAATGAAAAAAAATACATATATTTAAAAAAATGACGGGCTTTCTGTATATAAGTGAACACCTGGAACCCAGCACATGTGCGTGTTTGTGAGAGTGCACTTGTGTATGTGAAATTTATCCAGAAGGAAATTGCTCAATAGTGGTTGTGAACAACTTGGCGCCTTCCCCGAGCACTGAGGCAGGCGCCAGGGGACCCATAACCCCAAACTCCCAAAGGGGCCCCCAAAGCAGGGCACCCAAGAAGGGTCAACACAGGAAATCTGCAACCCTCCCCCCCCAGAGGAAAGAGGAGAGACGACCCCGAGGAAATCCCCCAGCCAAAGCAATGTCAAAGCCCCCAGGAGCCGTGGGTGCGCAGCCAGCTACACTGAAGTGGTCCCGGCCATGGGCCCCGAAGCCCAGAGGCCCCAGGGGCGCCCCGTCCCCGTGGCGGAATGGGCCGGCACCCACCCGGGAACCTGCCCCAAACCCGAGGGCCGCCAATGCGCCGGCGGGCCAAGGCGCCAGCCAGCGGAGGGGGACAGGACGTGGGGGGATGGGCTCCGCACCTAGCGGAGACTTGAGATGTTCTTGGGCGAGGGAGCGGACCGCACCCGAACCTGGCAAAAAAAAAAAGACGACTCTGTACACACATTACCACATGACACTCACATCCAACAATCCCAAATAGGGGGGCACCACAATCCAACTATCCGCCTGCCTTTGCCCGATCCCGCCCCCGGACCAGGCCCCCCAGGGAGGGGGCCAACATGACCAGTACGGGCCACCCAACCAGAACCCCCCTCACCCCCTATATACCTAATGAACCCACTCCCTCCCCCACCTTACCCTAGCCCCCCCTACCCCGCCCCACAGTGGGGAGAGCAGAGACGTCAAGTCGCTCTCACTAACGCGCACACATTTATACACCGGTATACTTGGGGTTAAGTGCCTTGCCCAAGGGCACATCGACATGTGGCAAGGGGAAGCTGGAATCGAACCCACAACCTTCTGGTTGCCAGACGACTACTCAACCCATCAAGCCACAGTCGCCCCCGCAAAGCAGCCACCGGGAATGGGCCGTCACCCACCCAGGAACCCGCCCCAAACCTGAGGGCCGCCAATGCGCCAGCAGGCCAAGGCGCCAGTCAATGGTGGGGGGCAGGATGTGGGGGGATGGGCTCCATAGTGGAGACTTGAGATGTTCTTGGGAGAGGGAGTGGACCGCAGCCAAACCTGGCAAAAAAAAATCTAATTTATTCCACCCCACCCTCATGCCACACTCACCACACACATACTCCAAAAAAAACCAAAAAAACCCCACATTACCACATAACACTCACATCCAACAATCCTAAGTGGGGGGAGGGGCACCACAATCCGACTATCCGCCTGCCTGTGCCCGACCCCCGGTCCCGCCCCCGGACCAGATGTCCCCTGGACCAGGCCCCCCAAGGAGGGGGCCAACATGACTCGTACAGGCCACCCAACCAGAACCTCCAATACCCCCTAAATACCTAATAAACCCACTCCCTCCCCAACCTTACCCTAGCCACCCCTCCCCCCACCCTTTTCTGGGGAGAGGAGAGGCATCAGCCCCAGTCCCGGCAAGCCGGTCGTGCCCCACAGCAACCCCCCGCCAAGACCCCGGACCCAGTGGCCCGCTCCTCCTCCAGGCCACAGACTCCGTGCCGCAATCAGAGAACGGGGGTGTGGAAAAGACCCCTCCCTACGCCCACTCAGATGTTGTGTTGTTGCATGTTGTTCTCAAGTGTGTTTAAAACTGGGAGCACCGAAGGGGGTGTCCGGCACAGTCCACCCCCCCTCCGGAAGGTAGCTGGTGCCGGCACCCCCTCCAAGCATCTGCCCAGAACCCTCATTGTCTAAATGCAAGAGGGGGTGAAGGGAGCCATCCGACGCGAGGCTCACACAACATAAGCCCCCCCCCCAGATGTCTTTACCCCCACCCCCCATACCATGGCCTACATGAATGTGCGTTGTGAAAATGTTTGGAGTGAAAGTGTCTAAAATGCATGATAAAATTGGGATGAGGGATGTCATCAGAAAGTGCCAACCTCCAGTAACGCCCCCCTCCCCAAGGTCCTACATGTGTGGCAGCGTGATGGAGCAGGCACAGGGAGGAGTCCGGGGATGGGAAGAAAAGGACTGGGGAGCCTACAGCAGTCCCAGGGAGCCAGCTCCCCTACTGACTCAAATAGGCACCACCCCCCGAAAGCCCACCCGGAGAAGGGGCCCCCGCCAGCGGCACCACCATAGCCCGGGGGCCAAGGAGAGACAGCAGGCCCTGCGAGCCAACCACCCACCAGGACCAACACCTCCACACCCCCCAACCCACCCACCAAGCCTACTGCCCCCCCCCCCCAAAAAAAAAAAATAAGAGGGGGGATCCTGGCTAGCCAGCCCGCACGAGTCATCCAAATCCCCACCCCCCAGGCGAAACCCGCACCGGGAGATGGCACGGAGCAGGACCGAGACAGGGGGCTGCACACAAAGCCCACCAAGACGTCAACATCCACCCCCCACCCCCCACACACATACACACACACACACACACACACACACACACACACACACACACACACACACACACACACACCACTCGTAGATCTAATCCCTCCCCAACACTAACATTCAAACAACTCACAAATGTGCTGGAAAATAATTTAACTAGTGGAATATTAATGAATGACATAACCGATCACTTACCAGTGTTCATAGTCTACGACTGTAAGTGCAAAACAGACAATCAAAAAATAGAGACGCATTACAAACGGGTTACGTCTGAAGAGACACTAAGAGCTCTAGAAGCCGAGTTGTTGGCCTATGATTGGAGATTAATATATAAAATGAATGATGTGAATTCAGCATATGATGAATTTTTAAAAATATTTAAAATATTATATAACAAGCACTGCCCAATCAAACAATATAACAGGAAAAGCAATCAAAAAAATGAACAGTGGATCACAAAAGGAATACAAAAGGCATGTAAAAAGAAAAACAAACTTTATAGAGAATTTCTAAAACATAGAACGTCTGAATCAGAAAACAAATATAAGAAATATAAAAATAAGTTAACTAATATTATAAAAACATGTAAAAAGGACTATTATTATAAATTACTGGATAGGAATAAAAACAACATTAAGGAAACATGGAATATTTTAAATAGAGTCATTAGAAAAGTTAACAATAACAAATATCCAGACTATTTTATAGATAATGAACAGAATATAACTGATTTGATAAGTGTCGTCAATAAATTTAATAGATTTTTTGTTAATATAGGACCTCAATTAGCAGAAAAAATACCGACTACAAAAACTGCAACTCAGCAATATCTAATTGAGAATAATCCCAGCTCCTTATATCTCAACCCTGTACTAGAAGAAGAAATCATAAACATTGTGAATAACTGTACAAATAAGACTTCCACTGACTGTGATGATCTGGACATGAAAACTATTAAAATAGTAATTAAAGGAATCTCTAAACCACTAACTTATATTTGCAATTTATCATTTCAAACAGGATCATTTCCCAACAAAATGAAAATAGCGAAGGTCAAACCAATGCATAAAACTGGCAACAAACACCTCTTCACTAACTACAGGCCTGTTTCTCTTCTCCCACAATTTTCTAAAATCCTGGAAAAACTCTTTAAGAAAAGACTGGAACAATTCATAGAAAAACATTCGCTACTTATCAGCAGTCAATATGGATTCAGAGCAAACCGGTCAACATCGCTGGCCGTAACTGACTTAATAGAAGAAATAACCAACGCAATAGATAGTAAGAAACTGGCAGTAGGGATATTTATAGATTTAAAGAAAGCTTTTGATACAATAAATCATGAAATCCTACTTAAAAAATTAGAACGCTATGGAATTAGGGGAGTAGTTTCTGACTGGATGAGGAGTTATTTAAAGAGCCGGAAACAATTTGTGAAATTAGGAGATGTGGAATCTGATTGGCAGGAGACTGTCTGTGGAGTACCACAAGGATCAGTATTGGGACCAATTTTATTTAATCTTTATATAAATGATATCAGTAAAGTGTCCAATGTATTAAAATTTATCTTATTCGCTGATGACACAAATATTCTAGCCTCAGGAGATAATTTAGAGCATCTTCTCTCAACAGTCACTTCAGAGATTAGTAAGTTAAAGATATGGTTTGACCATAACAAATTATCCCTAAATTTGGACAAGATGAAATTCATGGTCTTTGGGAACTGTTATAAAAATATTGAAATTCAAGTTCAAATAGAGGACGTAACTCTAGAAAGGGTTTTTGCTAATAAGTTCCTCGGTTTAATAATAGATGACAAAATCAGTTGGAAACCTCATATTCAACATTTACAGAGTAAACTCAGTAGAAGTATATCCATATTGGCCAGAGCTAGACATGTATTGAATGCTAAATCACTTCATACTCTATATAACTCTCTGATTTTACCATATTTATCATATTGCTGTGAAGTGTGGGGAGTTAATTACAAGAGCTCTTTACATCCGGTAACCGTCCTACAGAAACGAGCCATTAGAATCATCCATAATGTCGGTTATTATGAGCATACAAACCCGCTCTTCATAATATCCAGAATTCTCAAATTTGACGACCTTGTAGAATTTAAAATGGCTCAATTTATGTTCAAGGTATCAAAAAAGTTGTTACCTGAGCACATACAGAGCACGTTTTCTGAAAGAGAAGGGGGGTATAACTTAAGGGGTCACTCAATCTTCAAGATCCGCAATTTTAGAACAACAAGGAAAAGCTTCTGTATTTCAATTAAAGGTGTAAAGTTATGGAATAAGTTACATGAAGATTTAAAACAAAGCAATAGTTTAACACAATTCAAAAGAAGGTACAAAGAGGTAATTTTCAATAGATATACACATGGGGACAGAAAGCAATAAGGTGTGTATTGAAGATAATAACTTGGTGTAAGGGTTTAGAAAGATAAACCAGCATAAAATGGGAAAATGTATAGGTAAATATTAGTAACTGTTACTTCAAACTGCCACTTTGATTTAGATTTTTTTTTTTTATGACAGTAGGACTCTAAAGTCTCAAGTGTTTAGGGGTAGGAGTTTATAAGTTCTCACTTCTTCCTACCCCATTTTGAGCATGATATGTTAACTGAAACAAAAATCTGTATTTTCTCTTCTTTCTTATGCACTTCTTGTTACTGTGCACTATTTTATTTTTATATTTGTATCATGTTCATGTTCGAATAAAATTTCATTTCATATATACATGTTTCATATTTCATTTCATTTCATATATACTCACCATACATACAACAATAGACATCCAGGCTGGGTTAGTCCCTACTCCCCCTTCCCCCACTAGCAGAGTGCCAACCCAAAGAAGGGGAAGAGCATCTGCCCTGAGATGTTAATGTCCATGCCCCCCTACTAGCTCAACAGGCCCCGTGTTAGAAGAAATGTGAATGTAATCATTTTCTTTTTATCTTTTTATTAAGGACTGTTCTACTGTTTTAACTTCACACAGGAGAAACAGATGGTTCTCCTAGACCAAGAGTCTCTTGCTATATATGTTAATCTTAGACCTCTGTGTGTGCCAACCCCATGTTGTAAAACCCCCCTTGCCTTTTTCTTTTGTTTCTTACCCCCATGTTGTGAACCCTTGACTCCGCCTGCCACTTCTTTGATGTCTGATAATAAAGGCAAATGGACAGAGGTAACCAGTGCAGATAGAGCCGAGACTGTGATGAAAACGGCCTCACGTTTCTGGCTCTTCTGCCCTCTGTCTCTTTGAGAAGAGTCTAAAAACTTGTTTGTGTTGGCTTTCTTTCCAGAATAAAAGAGTTATTAAACTTAACTCTATCAGCCCGAGGTCCCCCAGCAAACCAGAGGCCCCGTGCAGGGGCAGACACCCGGGTGCGCGCCGGCCCAGATCCCAAGCAGCATACCCCCCAGAACCCGAACCCCCCGAGGCCCCGCCGGGGCCCCTGCCTGAGGGTGGCACACCCCAGGGACCCCAGACCCACCCCGGACCCACCCAGCGGCAGCACAGCTACCAGGTCAGTAACCCACGTCCGTCACCACGGAACTCCCCAAGAGCGCCGCAAGCGGCGGCTGTAGGCCGCCTGTAGGCCTCCCATGCCCCTCCCAGATGGGGGCAACAGATCCCGGGGTCAGACCCACCAGGCACCCCACTCCGAGTGCCCCCCAGAGCTCCAGTGACACCCCTATACAGCCACTGCGCCCTGCAGGAAGCAACCCACCGCCCCCCATTCCACTTAGGGATGGTGCTGATCAAAGGAGCCCAAAGAGATCGATCAGATGTGGATGTAGATGCTGTCTCAAGATTAATATGATCCAACAAAAGATCTCTATACTGATTGATGCTGAGATTTTCCTTACTTTTCCAATTCATGAGGATAGTTTTCTTTGCGATACATCATGCAGTGAAAACCATGCAAACATTTTTTTTTCCCAGAGCGCTTTCCTCAAAGTTACCCAGCAACCAAACTGATGGGGAAGGTGAAATTTTACAACTCAGGCACTTTGATAAGTCCTTACATATCTGTGCCCAGAACCTCTGGACTGGTGTGCATAACCATAACGCATGAATAAAATTATCAGGATGATTGCCTATGCAGTGTGGACAGATATTAGATTGTGCAAGACCCATCTTGAATAATCTTTGTCCTGTGTAGTGTACTCTGTGAAGGATTTTGTATTGTATTAGTTGTAAGTTGGTGTTTCTAGTCAATTTGAAAGTTCTTAGACATATCTGAGCCTAGACGTTTTGTTCAAAGCTGACTGATAAATCCTCTTCCTATTTCATAATTGTCAAGGTATCAGTAATGTAATTGGTGCATTACGTAGTCATTATACTATATACAGGAAGTAACGCGAGAGTTCACACGTCAGATAGACGAGAGTTGTAACATGTAAGTTCATGGTTATGTGTGTGAATAAAACCTGACAACAAGTCGAGTTCAGTAAGCTGTGTCGGCCAACAGTTTATTTGACATGGTGTCAGAAGTGCTCTAGGAGAGAACACAAGCAATGGCAAAGTTCAAGCCTCCGGATAATTTCAACTTTGAGAAACCGGGAGAGTGGCCGTCGTGGAGACAGAGGTTCACGCGATTCAGGTCGGCTTCCAAGCTAAGCCTGGAGGATACAGACGTCCAGGTTAGCACGCTAATATATGCAATGGGCGATGAAGCCGAAAATATTTTCAAGACGTTTACCTTTACGGATGAAGAGGATGAAAATGATTATGAAACGGTGTTGGACAAGTTTGACGAGTATTTTATACCAAAACGAAACACAATACACGAAAGGGCATGCTTTTACCAAAGGCAACAGAAACCAGGGGAAATGGCGGAGACGTTTATCCGAGCCCTGCACGAACTGAGTGAGAACTGCGAGTTTGGCGATAAGAAAAACGAACACATAAGAGACAGATTGGTCGTGGGAATACGGGATAAAGACTTGTCCAGAAAATTGCAGTTAACTTCGGATTTAACCCTCGAAAAGGCAGTGCTTATGGTGAGGCAAGCTGAAGAGGTGGCACAACAGATAACGCAGCAAGAGCAGCAGGCTCCACTGGCGGTGCAAGCAGTGAAACAAAGGAGGTTCGTGAAGAAAGGAGGGAAACCGCAGGGAGAGAGGAGAGAAGGACAGCAGCACGGCTACCAAGGGGAGAGCAAGTGCAGTCGGTGCGGTAAAGAAAAACACAAAAATGCAGCCAAATGCCCAGCATCGGATTCTGAATGCAGAAAGTGCGGGAAGAAGGGGCATTGGGAAAGAAAATGGCCTCAGTGCAGTGAGTAAAAAAAAACAAAGCAGTGCAGAGCAATGGACAGAGCAGATCCATATAGGGTACACACCAGTGCGATTTAGAATAGATACAGGTGCTGACGTCACTGTAATGAACATGGAAACATTCAAGGCACTTAAACCAGAAAGAAAGCTGGAGCCACACCATGGCCCATTAGAGAGTCCAGGAGGAACATTGGACATTATGGGACAATTTACAGCTAGCACATTACACAAACAGAGAAAACATATTTTCAATATTTATGTAGCTAGAGGGCCTACAGTTAATAACTTACTGGGCAGGGACACAGCAGTAGAGATGGGGCTGGTGAAGCGAGTACAGCAGGTGAAGGCAGCAGCCGTCCACCAGGGCACGATGAAGACGGAGCCGGTGAAGATTCACCTTCGTGATGACGCTGTGCCACACGCTGTACACACAGGAGAGTCCCACTGCCACTCCTACCCAAAGTCCAAGCTGAGCTACAGTGCATGGAGGAACACGGCGTGATCGTCAAAGTGACACAACCCACAGAATGGTGCGCACCAATGGTGCCAGTCCTGAAGCCGTCAGGTGCCGTCCGAATCTGCGTAGGGCTCCAGAAGCTGAATGAAAATCTGAAGAGAGAAACTTACCAGCTACCTACCACAGATGAGACGCTGGCCAAGCTGGCGGGCTCCACCGTGTTCACATCCCTCGACGCTGCCTCAGGCTTTTGGCAGATACCGCTGCATGAAGAAAGCAGAATCCTAACCACATTCATCACACCTTTCGGGAGGTACTGCTTTACCCGCCTTCCGTTTGGGATAAACATAGCCCCGGAGATATTCCAGCGCAAGATGCATGAGCTGCTCGAGGGCCTGGAAGAAGTCGCCGGGTACATGGATGACGTGATTGTGCATGGAAAAGACAAGGCCACACATGACAGACACTTGCAAAGCACACTTGAAAGGATGAAGCAAGTAGGCCTTAAGCTGAATGAAGAAAAGTGTGTCTACACACAACCACAGTTACGCTTCCTGGGCCACATCGTGGACGCCAACGGGGTTCAAGCAGACCCAGAGAAGGTGAGCGCCATCAGGGAGTTAGATGCGCCCACCAATGTACATGAACTGAGACGTGCATTAGGCATGATTAATTACATGAGCAAATACATTCCAGACATGGCAACCGTCGCAGGTCCACTGTACGATCTCCTAAAGGGGAAGATGGCCTGGACATGGGATCAGCCACAGCAGCGAGCGTTTCAGCGCTTGAAAGAAGCCCTCGTCACATCGCCTGTACTGGCCCACTACGACCCACAGAGACCGACCACAGTGTCAGCGGATGCGAGTAGCTACGGGATGGGAGGAGTCCTGCTCCAGCTGCACGGAGAGAGCTGGAAACCGGTAGCGTACTGCTCCAGGAGACTATCAGACGCGGAAACCAGGTACGCGCAAATAGAAAAGGAGTGTTTGGCAGGAGTATGGGCCTGTGAAAGGTTCCAGAAGTACTTGGTAGGCATGGACAAATTCAGACTCATAACAGATCACAAGCCACTGGTGCAGCTGATAAACAGCAAAGACTTAGACACGGTGCCTGTTAGGTGTCAGAGACTCTTAATGCGGCTTATGCGCTTTAATGCAAAGGCAGAGTATGCACCGGGCAAAACGTTGGTCATAGCCGACGCACTGTCACGCAGCCCGCTGAAGGAGAGACACAGCACCACAGAAGCGATCATTGCGTGCCACGTGAATGCAGTGACCCACAGCTGGCCTGTCTCGCAAAGCAAGCTGGACAGGATCAGGACAGCCACGCAGGAAGACCCACAGCTCCAGCGTGTGAGAAAGCTGATCAGGGATGGATGGCCGAAACGAGTGAGTAGCACTTCACACAGTGTTAGAGACTTCTATGAGATGAGAGACTCACTGTCTGAGTGTGAGGGCCTGATCACACTGGGCTGTCGCATTGTAATTCCTCAGGCCTTGAGAAAGGAGGTGATAGACCGCATACACGAGGGACATCAGAGCCTGTCTAAGTGTAGAGAACGTGCACAAGAGACTGTGTGGTGGCCAAAGATGTCAGGGGACATTAAAAGAAAAATTGACACATGCCACTTTTGTCAGACAAACAGACGCACTCAGCGCAGGGAACAGTTACTGTCAACACCCCTGCCTGAGAAACCTTGGCAAAAGATAGCCACAGACATTTGTGAATACAAAGGAAAACAATACTTAGTGATATCAGACTATTACTCACGGTATCTAGAGATACTACACTTACCTACCACAACTACAGAACAGGTAGTGAGGTCAATGAAGGCTACGTTCGCCAGGTTTGGCATTCCTGAGCTGATAGTTAGCGATAACGGACCCCAGTACACCAGTGATGCTTGGAAAGAGTTTTGCAGGCTGTACGACATTGAACATTCCACATCCAGCCCGCACAACCCTCAAGGTAACGGGCATGCAGAGCGCGCTGTGCAAACGGCAAAGCGCATACTCAAGCAGGACGACCCCCTACTGGCTTTGATGAGCTACCGCGCCTCTCCAACCACATCCACGGGAGTGAGCCCGGCAGAAATGCTCATGGGGCGTAAGATTCGCACCACACTGCCGTCCCTAAAGAAAAACCTCATTCCAAAGCAGCCGAACCGAGACCTCATCCGTCGCCGAGATGATGAAGCCAAACAACAACAAGCATTCTACTACAACCGGAGACACGGCGCGAGGGCCTTACCACCCTTGCACACAGGTGACCACGTCCTGTCCAAGCTGGATGGGGAGAAGGTGTGGAAAGGTCGAGCATCGGTGCAGCAGGAGTGTGGTACGCCACGCTCATACCAGGTGAAGTCACCAGGAGGAGGAGAGGTGAGGAGAAACAGGTGACATCTTCAGCAAGTGCCGCCGCTGATGGAAGAAGAGAAAGCAGACTCTGGGCAACCAGCCACAGAGCCAGAGAAAGAAACACCACAACATGGCTCTGACCAGGGACTGTGTGAGAGTAAGGTTGATAGTCCTACAGTAACACCAGAAGGACTGACAGTGACCAGGTTTGGTAGAGTTAGTAGACCTGTGAAAAGGATGGACATTTAGTTAAGAAACTCAGAGAACAGAGAATTTAAGTTTATTAAGAATTTAAGTTAAGTTTGAGTTATGATTTACATTCTGGAGTAATCTGAGAAATACAGTGTTTGAAAGTTAAATATGTAAAAGGCAAGAAAGAAAAGAAGCAATTCTTTAAGTTGGTTAGACCAACAGGAAATATGGTTTAATAATAATAAGCTTAATGTTGTGACCCCATGTTATAGAAGTATAATAATTGGAGGGGGAGATGTCAAGGTATCAGTAATGTAATTGGTGCATTACGTAGTCATTATACTATTTACAGGAAGTAACGCGAGAGTTCACGCGTCAGATAGACGAGAGTTGTAACATGTAAGTTCATGGTTATGTGTGTGAATAAAACCTGACGACAAGTCGAGTTCAGTAAGCTGTGTCGGCCAACAGTTTATTTGACAATAATAGGAAGAGATATTCAATCATCTATTTTAGTCAGTGTCCTGTATGATTTAGACAGTAGTTTGGGGGGTGGGGGGCTTAAATCTAGGCACTCTAATATATTAGTTGGGATTTGTAAATCACCTTTAATATGCTTACATTTATTTCTAATTTTAGATTTAATTTGTTCATATTCCAAGAATTTATTTTTACTAATGCCATATTGCATATTTAGTTTGGCGAAAGTGATAAACTCGGTTCTGTCGAGTAAATGTTCCAGGTATTCAATGCCTTTATTCTTCCAGTATGTAAAGTTATCATATTATTATTTTGTAGGATGTCAGGGTGTCCAGATGGGTGTACGACTGCATGGAATAAGTGATGACTTTGTCATTTTAAGAAACTCCCACCATGCTGTCATAGTGGAGCTAATGTTAATATTTTTAAAACATGTATGCCGTTTTATATTTGAGCTAATAAACGGCAAATCTGAAATCGTGATTGTCATGGTTTAGTTTTGATTCGGCTTTGGTTTACTATTATTCTCAGTTTTTCCACCTTGTTTGGGTTTTAATTTGTTAAATTTTAGTTTCCTCCTTCCCTTCCACTCAGCCTTCACTCCACTCTCCTTGCAGTCAGTCACACCTGTTAGTAATTATTCAGTCAGATGCATTTCACTTGTTAGTCTTTCTATTTAAACCTCCCTCTGCCTCACTTTAGTGCTGGTCCATCATCGTTCCACACCTCTCCATGCCAGTGCCCGTTTTGCCTTGGAAGCTTTGTTTGCTCCTGTTGTTAAGGTTAGTCCTGCCAGTCACTCTAAAGACTGTTTGTTCACTGTTTGATCCTGGAAAGGCTCTGCTCTGTGCCCTGGTGTCTCTCAAGTTCTGCTAACCTGACTAGCCGCCCTGGAGAAGCTCAGCTCTATGCCCTGGTGTCTCTCAAGTTCTGCTAACCTGACTAGCCGCCCTGGTGAAGCTCAGCTCGGTGCCCTGGTGTCTCCAATGAACTGCTAGCCTGAGTGCTATGAGGCCTGCTAGCCGAGCAGCACCTAGCAAGTGTGGACTCTCTGTCTCCGGGCCGTCAGCTCCTGCCTTCACCTGCACCCCTGAGCCCCTGTATTCCTGCACCTCTGGTTACTTCATCCATCAATCATTCACCTTTCAATAAACCTCTCAAACTTTTGTCCTGTGTGTGTGTGTTCTGAGTTCATCGATAAACAAACCTGACAGTGATATTATTGCATATTTTCTGTTCTATATCTATCCAGGGCTCGTCTAAAGGATTATGTTTTATCCATTTAGAGATGTATTGTAGTCTATTTGCTAAGTAGTAGTTATGGAAATTAGGCAGATCTTGTCCCCCTCTGTCTTTAGTTTTCTGTAGTGTCTTTAATCTGATACGGGGGGGGGGGGGGTATCTTTCCAAATAAATTTAGAGATAGAAGAGTCTAAACATTTGAACCAGTTGAATGATGGTTTATTGGGGATCATTGAAAATAAGTAATTAATTCTAGGTAAGACCATCATTTTAATCGAAGCTATCCTACCCATAAGTGAAATTGGAAGCGATTTCCATCTTTCAAGGTCCTCTTCTATCTTTTTTAAAAGGGGGTTGTGGTTAAATTTAACTAAATCTGCTAGTTTAGACGACACAGTAATACCCAAATATTTAATATTTCCTGATTGAAAATGTAAATGTAGGGGGTTCTGAAAACAGCAATTAATTGGCAGTACCGTAGATTTAGACCAGTTTATAGAGTAATGAGAAACCTTTGAGAAAGATTCTAGTAATCTAATTACTTGAGAGAGGGAAGGGTTTGTGTGCTGAAGATAGAGTAATACATCATCAGCATAAAGACTAATCTTATGCTCAATTTTTATGCCTTTTATACCTTTGACAACATTTGTTTGTCTAATTGTTGCTGCTAGAGGTTCGATAAAAATGGCAAAAAAGTGAGGGGGAAAGCGAGCATCCTTGCCTAGTGCCCCTCTGGAGACAAAAGCTGGAAGATGTTTGATTATTTGTCCTGACACAGGCTGTAGGAAAGCTGTATAAAATTTTTAACCAATTTATAAAACAAAATTGCCAAAACCAAATTTATGTAGAGTAGCGAATAAAAAATTCCAATTTACTCTATCAAATGCTTTTTCTGCATCTAAAGACATTATATTAGTTTTAATATTTGTGCTGTAGGAATAATCTATTAAATTAAGTAATCTGCGTGTGTTTGTGGATGACTGTCTTCCTCTGATGAAACCAGTTTGATCAAGGTGGATTATGAAAGGAGTGACTTTATCTAATCGTTTTGCAAAAGCTTTATAGATTATTTTAATATCCACGTTGATTAAGGATATGGGACGATAGCTGGTGGGAAACATAGGATCTTTGCCTGGTTTAAGCAGAAGACTGATGGTGGCAGAGTTCATATTAGCTGGAAATCTGCCATTTTCCTGAATTTCCTGCAACATTCTGTGGAACGTTGGTGCCAGAATATTCCAGAACTCTTTATAAAACTCAGTAGGGAATCCATCTGGACCTGGAGCCTTTTTATTGGGTATGTTTGTTAGAGCTTCCTGAACTTCAACTGTTGTCAGCGGTGAGTCCAGTGTCGTTCTTTGGCTATCTGATAATTTAGGAAGTGTAATTTTATCCAGAAATTGCTTGATGTCATTATCTGATGGATTTATCTGTGATGTGTATAAAGAATAGTAGAAATCTCTGAAGGTGTTGTTTATACATTCCGGATCACTTAATGTATTACCAGTTGAGTCTGTAACTGCAAATATAGTCGTTTTTTCTTTATTTATTTTTAGCTGATTAGCTAAGAAGCTTCCTGACTTATTGCCATGTTCAAAATGTTCTATTTGAAGTTTTTGTATTAGAAATTTTTTTAGCTTTTCAATATAATGGTTTAATTTTAATTTAACTTTACAGATTTTACCCAACTTTCCCTCTTCTTGAGAAGTATCTAGTAACTTAAGTTTTTCTACAAATTCCTGAATCTTTTTGTTTTCTATCTTCTTTTTATGAGATGAGAATGAAATTATTTTACCTCTCATCACTGCTTTCCCTGCTTCCCATAGTATAGATGCTGATGTGCCTGGCAGATTATTGTATTCTAAGTATGAAGCCCACTCTTCTTTGAAAAATGTAATAAATTCTTCATCTTTAAGCAGCGATGTATTAAATCTCCAGCTCTTGTTTTGTGGGTTGTTGTTTTTTTTATTGTTAGGGTTAAAGTAACGCTGAGTCCCTCTTGTATTCTCCCTGTCTATCTCCTCATTTAGACCAAAGTTGAGGTCAACCCCAACACTTAGAGAACAATCCCCGTGTTTTAAAAGTGCATGGAAGAGTTTGTGAAAGTATGAGGGTTCCTCAACATTTGGACAATATATACTGACAATACATAACTTCTGGTTATGAATAGATATTTTAATTATTATGAATCTACCTTCAGGATCTATAATTTTATCTAATGTTTTAAAACTAAGGTTTTTGTGGATTAAAATTGCTACCCCTCTCTGTCTAGAGTTATAGCAGGCAGCAAACACATTAGGGAACTCAGGTGAGTTAAGATCACTTACAGTTGTAGCTGATTTATGGGTTTCTTGCAGTAAGACAACATCTGCCTTTAATCTTGTAAACTGGTTAAAGATCTTAAACTTTTTCTCTCTGGTGCCAGCTCCATGCACATTCCAATTCACAAACTTTACATTCATCATAGGTGAAAGTGAGAAGTTGGAAAGTGCATGTCCTCGAAAAAATAGTTATACATAGACCCAGGTAGCATCATATGACGTGCTTGTGATTGTCTGGTCAACAGGAAAGAAGCAGACGAATAAGATAATGAAAGACAGAGAATTAAGAGAGTGCAAAGAGTGGGAAAAGATGAAAGAGGAAGAACCACAGCCCATGCCTCGTGTACCCAACCGTGACTAACAACCATACCGTGCTAATGTGCTCTTGAGCTGTGCATTTATTTCATTTATCACCGTGTTCCGATCTATGCACCTTTTTTTTCCAAGTGTGACATGCTTTAAATCCACCTGTTGTGCATCTAATAAAGCCAAGGAGTGATCTTCTGATCCCTGAACAACTGACGATTAATATAAAGTTTGTCAACTGCTACGGTAGCTCTGACGCCTTCAGTAATGTATTTTTTCCTGATTGGAAATAACACTCGCCTACGATCTAGGATTTCCTTAGGAAACTGGTCATTAACACTGAAATCCGTTCCTCTCAGCTCTCTGCCCTGACTTTTAACATACACTTTTTGTTTATAATGCTCAAGTTTAGCTACAATCGGATGAGGATGGATTTTATTTGGTTTCTTACATCCGAGCCGGTGGACCCGATGGAAGGTGAGGTTTTTTTACCTGATCCGCCGGGATTTTCTAACCTGACGCCGCCAGATAGATTTGCTTCGCATATCCATCTGGAAACCTTCCGTTGAAGTAATTTTGGGAAGGGGCAAAAATACTGGTTAGCTGATTGGCCTATGTTGGCGATAGACGGGCCAAATGAACCAATCAGATCAACAAAGCATATGACGTACTCGTCAACATGCTTCGTCGTCGCTCTGTTACGAGCGACGGAAAAAAAAAAAAAACGAGCGACGACGAAAACACAACCACAAGCCAAGCTACTCTTGCTGCTGCAGGTAAAGGCTTGTTAGCTCAGCAAAGAAATATTCTGTAATTCCGATAAAACTTGCTCGATAGCCACGCTAACGCTAGTTTCATCGGCTGAAGCCGCCATGTTCTTTAGAATGAACTGTAGCGCTTCTCGTGCGTCACACCTCAACCCGCCTCAAAGCCAACGCTGATTGGACGTTCGTTTGGTGAACGGCTCCAAATTTTCTTTAACGGAGAGTAGCCAGACTGATCTGTGAGTGAAACCTTGAAAGCTCGCGAGATCAGGATGGTCTCACGAGGCTAGGGATTTTCAGCTTCTGCTGGAGAAACTCATGGATTGACATCTCTGGATCCTCCACCTGCTGCTCCAGTATGCCTGCAAAGACGAGGTTATCTCTCATACTTCGCGATTGTATGTCCAGAATGGATTCTTTCATCTTCTTATTTTTGCCGGACAGCTGCATCATCCCCTCGGTGAGCTCCGTAACTTTCCCCCTCAGCGCCTCGTTCTCCGTGGCGATAGAAGCTAACTAGGCTTGCCTAAATTCCACCGACTCCCTGAGAGCCTGAAACTCTTTATGGAGTACCTCTACCAAAGCGAGGCGAGCATCCAGACTGGTAAGCTTCTTGTCGATGGATTCCAGGACGTCGCCGTAGCTCCTGTCGGGAGACAAAGTAGAAGTTGACGCACCGGTAGAGCTAGACCGGGTTCGTTTGAGTGAAGGTGTGTTTGTGGCTGCGGGATTTTTAGATTTTCCCATTACGATGTTATCAAAAAACTCGTCCAGGTAGCTCTCCAGGCTCGTCAAGGTCTCTTCGTCCAGTTTGTTCCCTCGTGAAAAATGAGACAATTGTTATTTAAACTTTACTTTGTTTAATTTTCAGTTATTGGTTAGTACTTACCTGAGTGGATTTAATTTTAAACTACATGTATGCCGCCATTTTACTTACGCACAACTCACAGCTCTCGCGAGATATCAGCCGCTCATCCCTCTCTCAGCCGCTCTCAGCCGAGAGGATTTGTTGATTGAAGTATAGTTTTAATTCAGATAAACAGCATTCTATAGTGGTGTTCTCTGGATGTACATTTTATTTCTGTTAATAGATTTTTAAACTTGAACAGAAGTCACTCCTTTATTCTATATGTGTGCAGAGTTTGCTGTTAACAGAACAAATCAAATGCTCAAATCATTCATTTCAACTATTGTTCTAATATCAGTTGTTTGGGCTGATATTCATCGGACAATACCTAACAGACTGAGAGTTATTTATTAAACATTAAATAACTTAAACAGTGTGTAATAGCAAAACAGGCCTTGTGTCACAATCTATAACTTCAAAATGCTGTACATGTATAAATTTCTATATTTTGCAGGATAGTTGTAATATCTTGTTGAATTTTTGTTTGCTGATAAAAAATTAAATATATATTTCTGAAGAGGAGTTTGATTTTGTTGGATTATTCTTGAAGGTTTTTCCTTTATGGTTTTGGAACTACTATGAGCTTCAATTTCTTCTGAAACTACTTAGATGGACTATAGTGGAAAATACAACAGCATGCACATAAATGTTGTAATCATAAAGGTGGACCATTGCTACCTTCCAACTAACACCATTATTGCCATTACTGATTGAACAGGTAGAAACCTGTTACCCGAATACAGACAGAATAACATGTATACAGGTCAAATATAGACTAATAAAAAATAATGATATAATTACTATTAGTACTTTTAATAACATTATTTAACATGCTGAGGGCTCATAACCTGACTCTTGCCAGATGGATTTCAACCGGCATAGCTCCACACATTCATCTGGGATTGCTCCTTTGGAAATGTATTTCAGAAGGAGGGACCTTATCAAAAATCCTTGCATATGATTAGATAAACCACTTGTCCATCATTTTTACTGACTTACTACTCCAACCACTCAAATTGAAACCGACCCATGACACTGATATTAGGGAAGATCAAGCTCTTGCCAAACCCGGTCGGGAGAAGGGTGAAAACATTGTTTCCACTAACAAAAGCCTTCAAAGCTGTTCTCTGGTGTTCTATTAAAGAATTAATATCTGGTAGATTGAACAACACTGATGAAATTGCAGCATCAACGTTACCGCTTGCTTCCTTGCTCCGCTGTCGTTGTCTGAATCCAAACAGTCGCTTCAATGATATGTCACATCTATGAAAATCCCGGCCAGCAATTTTGATTGTCTCCTCCAATGTGGAGGAGATGTGGTATTGAAATATCCCCCAATGGCAGCGATTCCAGATGAATGTGTGGAACCTTGTGGAACTCTTCGGAACAAAATACATCTGGCGGGAGTCAGGTTAGAGTGCTCAACCCCACAAGAAAAATTGCAAATGTGCAGGAAAGAGAGGAACAGAGCATTTTTTCCCCATGTCTCACCCAGAAATCGCTCCCTGAAATGTTGCTGTTTATTGTTTATTGTCTAACCCCCAGTTGGTTTAGGCAGATGACCGTTCATACTGAGCCTGGTTCTGCTGGATGTTTTCCTTCCCGTTAATTGGGAGTTTTTCTTTCCGCTGTCGCTTCATGCATGCTCAGTATGAGGGATTGCTGCAAAGCCATGGACAATGCAGACGACTCTCCATGTGGCTCTACGCTTCTCCAGGAGAGAATACTGCTTGTCGGGACTTTGATGCAATCAACTGGTTCCCTTATATAGGAAATTTTTTATCAATCTGTATAATCTGACCCAATCTGTATAATATGATTGAATTTGACTTTGCAAAGTGCCTTGAGATGACATGTTTCATGAATTTGCGCTATATAAATAAAATTGAATTGAATTGAATTGTCCCCCTAAAACATGTAATGGGATTTTTGCCCCTGTCAATCTGGCTTGCCTGGTTAAGTTTTCATCGGTGATTGAAAAGTAAAATTTTAGTTTCATCTGATCAGAGCACTTTCCTCCATACATTTGGGGAGTTAGCTGTGTGCCTTGTGTAAAATTCAAAACATGGCTTCTTAATTTTAAAGGTATTTGGCAAAGGTGTATGCCTATACCCAAAATACCAAAATCCAGTTGATTATGATAAAATAAGGCCATACACTCCAAGCGTCTGTCCAGATAGTGTTTTTATAGTAATTTTTTAACCTAAAAATAACCACCTCAACAGGCACGATGAGCAGATATAAACAGACATGGCACCATCTGTCGGCAGTACCGCAGAACTATCAGAAAGCCAGATGGCAACTAATAAATCAGAATTAAAGAATGCTGAACCGAGCCTGCCCCCTCTAAAATACCTTGCGGTAAAGCAGTAACTTGGTGTGATGGAAGACCAATCGTTATTAACTCAATAAACCGAACTCTAAGAGTGTTATGATCGGAACAGATGGACCCAGTATTCAAATCAGCCAAAGAGTTAAAACTTCGTAACAGTTTATTAAAAAATTAACTGTAGCGAGCAACATCGGCGTCTGCGGCAGGAACCTATGGGGACAGAGACAGCAGGTTAGTGACCACGTTTAACTGGTACTGAGGATTCACAAACGTTACAGTCACTAACCACTTCTCAGTGTTTAGTCCGGGGCGAGCGATGAGTGTCGGTTCCAGCTGGCTGGCTGCCAACATGGTGGGGCGGTCGCCACTCAGAAAGTCCCAGGGTCGAACTCATGCAGATGATCAGTGGTCGAAGGACAGGTGGATGGTCAGAACCGTGAGGACGATCGTGGGCAGGAAGATCAGGAGGACGAACTAGAAGGATTGAGGGGGTCTGGAGGTGGGCACGAATCTCGAAGTGGTACACCGACATCCGGGTGATAGTCCTCTTAGCCCTTCTCCAGGCTCGCTGGCACCTCAAAGCAGATAACCGTGCTGAAGGAACCTTAGAGTCTCTGTCCTGGATGGTGAACACCGGTGGCTGATAACTAAACACAACGTAGAAGGGAGAGAGACTAGTGGTGCCAGAAGGAGACAAGTTAAATTTATAATCGACGGCAACTGGCTTGACCACTTTGTAGGGTCTGACTCACAGAGGATGCGCAGCTAGGTCTCCATTTCTTGATTGGCCCTCTCTGTATACCCATGAGTCTGGGGGTGGAATCCCGACGACAAACCAACAGAGATCCCGGCACAGAACTCCTTCCAATACTGTGCCACGAACTGGGGAATCCCTGTCAGACACAATGTCCGTCGGGAGACCATGCAAGCGGAATACCTCACTGGCCAGAATCTCTCCCATGTCCTTAGCTGACGGAAGCTTGGGCAGCAGAACCAGATTAACCATCTTTGAAAAACGGTCAATAATTGTGAGAATAGCTGAGTTACCTTCTGATCTAGGTAAGCCGGTGATAAAGTCCATAGAGATGTTGGACCACGGTCGAGAGGGAACAGGTAGAGGTTGTAATAGTCCAGAAGGTGGTCTTCTGGATGACTTGGCCTGGTTGCACTGACAGCATGCTGCCACAAACTCCTGTACGTCGGCACACATAGAATGCCACCAAAACTGCAAACGTACTGTACGAATCGTCCTAGTGACTCCAGGGTGGCAGAACAGGCGGACATAACTCCAACACTCTTCTTATCACATGGTCTGAAAAGAACAAACGGTCCTTCAGGCAGGCTTCTGGGGGCTGGTGACTGCTGAGTGCCCCCTGACCTCTCTCTCCAGGTCAACCATAGTGACTGAACATCTTACGGACTCGGGAAGCACAAACTCCTCCGCACCACTGGCACACTCCTTGTCCCCCTCACACATCCCGGAGAGAGCGTGGGGTTTAACGATCTTAGTCCCGGGTCTGTAAGACAGGGAGAAATTAAATTGTCCGAAGAAGAGTGCCCACCTCGCCTGTCTGGGGTTCAGTCTTTTAGCTGACTTCAGGTACTCCAGGTTCTTATGATCCATCCAAATAAGAAACGGAAGCTTCAATCCCCTCCAGTCAATGCCTCTACTCCTCCAATGCTAGCTTCACTGCTAGCAGCTCCTGATCCCCCACATAATAATTTCTCTTAGCACTCGACAGGCCTTTAGAAAAGAATGCACAGAGGTGGACTCTACCATCCTCTGCCTCCTGGCTGAGAACACCCCTAACCCCAGTACTGGAAGCATCTACTTCCACAACGAACTGTCTCTCTGGGTCTGGGGATATAAGGACTGGAGCTGAGGTGAGCAAACTTTTAAGTTTGTGAAAAGCGCTGTCGACCTGCTCGTTCCAAGAGAACCTGATTTTAGAGGAAATGAGTGCATGCAGAGGGGCAGCTACTTGACTGTAGTTTCTAATAAACCTGTGAAACGATAAAACTAAAAAGAAGAAGAAGAAATGCATCTTAGCGAATCCCAAGAACCTCTGAAGCCGCTTCCTATTTTTAGGAACTGGCCAGTCGGTGACTGCGCTAATCTGAGCCGGCTCCGTAGAAATATGGTCAAGAGATACAACAAACCCCACGAAGGACATGGTGGAAACTCGCGCTTCTCTGCTTTAATAAATAACTGATTATGGAGTAAATGGTGCAGAACAGATCGGACATGCTTCCTGTGGGATTCCGGGTTTCGGGGGAGTAAATTATAATGTCATTGAGATACACAAACACAAACAAACACACCATGTCTCTAAGAACTTCATTCACTAAATGCTGAAAAACAGCCGGAGCGTTAGTGAGGCCAGAAGGCGTCACAAGATACTCATAGTGACCTCTTGGGGTATTGAAGGCTGTCTGCCATTCATCCCCCTCTCAGATCTGTACCAAATGGTACGCGTTTCGCAGATCTAATTTAGGAAAAGATCTTAGCTCCCTGTATCTGGTCAAAAGCTGAGTTGATAAGTGGGATTGGGCAACAATTCTTATTTGTTATTTCATTTAGTCCCTGGTAATCAATGCATCTCCTGGGGGAGCCATCTTTCTTTCCCACAAAGAAAAACTCTGCCCCAGCTGGAGACGAAGAGGGACGAATAATCTGTGCCTTGAGGGAATCAGAGATATACTTCTGCATGGCCTGAGATTCAGGCACAGACAGCGAGTACAACCTGCCCCTAGGAGGTGTTGCTCCGAGCAGCAAGTCAATGCCACAATCGTATAGACGGTGTGGAGGTAACGCAGTGGCCTTACATTTATTAAACATCTCCTTTCAGATCATGATATTCATCTGAACCTTTAGAAATGTCAGGATAAACCTCCTCCACCTCATTCTCAGGCATCTGCTTAGGCTGAGCAGAACATAAACAGGAACCAGAAAAAGATGAAGCCCAACCTAGCACCTCAACCTTCTGCCAGTCGATCTGAGGATTGTGTTTTCTTAACCAGGTAGAACCTAACACTATAGGAACCTGCGGCAAGTCAATGATCAAGAAGGACAATTTCTCAATGTGATTACCCCCCACCAGCAGTTCTACAGGTTCAGAAATGAAGTGTGACTGATTAATTTGGTGACCGTCTAACGCAATCACCTTATGAGAGGCCGGAGATCAATCAATCAATAAATCAATCAAATTTTATTGTCAATTACAATTTGCATTGCAATCGAAAAGTCAGTTCCAGTACAACCGTCCATCACATAAACAAACAAACATTTTGGGGGGAACGATTGACTGAGGCCTTGCGTTGCCAAGGAACGCAGCCGGTCAGCCGCTGCTAAATAGCGCAGCCGTCAAGGCCACATTCCTCCAAACAGCCCCGAACCCCACCTACACGGAGTTCACGAGGCGCTGCCCTTGAACTGTCAAAGGAAGAGCAACAACATGGGGGAAAGAGGGGGGGAGAAAAAAAGAGACAGATGTTTGCCTATTTATGCTCTCACCAATAAAGAGACAAACAACCGACACAAAAAACCCTCATAGCACGAAAAGCACAAATAACACAAGACAACATGTATGCAGAAGGTAAACATTTGAGACCTGTCGTGTGTACGTAATTCATCAGTTTTATGAGTATCAGTTATGCATGTGTGTATGGGCAAAAGTGTTTTTCTCCGTGAACACTCTCCAGAGGCCATTGTCCTTGAGGTTATCAGCTGGCCCACAGTTCAGAGAAGCATCCGCAGGTGTCAGTGGGGGAGGGGGGTAGCCGGGGGCTTTTCTGAGCACTCTCCGCCATAACAATCCAGGAGTAGATATAGGGAGGGAATCCAAATATGTTATTTGTTATGAGACAAGCTGCACTGCCTTTCCTGTCAGCTTTTAAGTCTTTTGCTGGCTCCACATAGTAAATCCAATTTTCAAAATTATTGGGCTTTTTCGCGCTTCACTTCCAGATTTTATCCCATCTCCCCTTGAGTTCAACCACCAAAGTCAGTCTGCGTTCCAACACAGCCAGCTTTTCGACTTCGCTCCATACACCTGCCAGGTTTGTCCGTTCACAGCCACAGTGAGCGCGTCGTGCAGCCGGCAGCCTGATCAAGGCCAAATGGCTCCGACATCCGCTGTATTTGCAGATACTTCAAAAATCCACAAAAAACAATAAGTAGAGATCCCAGTATCCTTAATCCAATGTGAAAATTTCAAACGTCCAGGAATGACAAGGTCAAAAGACACACCGTTTTTCTCCAGGAATTTAGGGTGTATCTCACAAAATAAGTCAAATCAGGACCGGACGGGTCCCCCTTCCGTTTCCTACCCGTCAAAAAAAATGTATCAATAGTAAAAAAAGATGTATCAATAGATGGGAGAAACCTGATTCCCAGTCATCTGGCAAGCCCTCATCCATAAACTCGGTGTCTCTACCAGAGTCCACGAATGCAGACAGGTTGTGGGCTTCAGTGAATACCAACATTCATACTGTATTGCCAGTGCTATTCTAGTGTTTTTCCTCTTGAAATCATATGTTTTTTGCATTTTTTTTTCCACTGGATCTTGGATCTTTCTTCATTGTTTCCACCATACCTCTCAACTTTTGACGACAGTTGAGAGTGAGATTGGTCAATTCAAGACGGTCACTACTTTAAACGGACTATCTTACTCTCTTACTTAACATCATTCGATAAAGAAGGAAAGTAATGGCGGCAATCTAATAAAACATGACGACTTACCATTTAATTCGCACGCAACACGGACCGTAGAAGTGTTTCACTTTGGATGAGGGAAACTTGTTTGCGCGCCGGCGGTCCTTGCAGCTGTGTTCCCTCTACTACTGGACGTGCGGAAACCATTGTACCGCAAATTGGTTCCGCCATGACGCGAAGCGTCCGTACGCGTGCGTTTCAAGAGTGAGATTTTGATTGTAAGATTGAGATTTTCAAAGTAATGCGTGTGAGCGTGTGCAATTGATGAAATGCGTGTGTCACACGGTCAATGCGTGAGAGTTGAGAGCTATGGTTTCCACAGTTCGCTGGGAGATGCTAATAGCCGTTAGCTGCTTCCTGGTTTGTCCCTTGCTGCACACATGCAGTGTCGTACTTCTGTTATTATTAACAAATACAAAAGTTTTGTTTACTAACACATTGAGCAAAAACAAAGCGTAAAACAGCAAAATAATAACTAATATGCCAGCAGGACGTGATAATCTTTCATGAAAACTTTGAATGTGTGACCAGCAGGAGTGGGGATATTTTTAAACAAGATGCACCAGAACACAGAATAGTCCACAATATTTTATTAAACATTTTCATTAAAACATTTTCTTTGTAAAAATATATTGTTTTATGACATTATTATTCCCATTTGGAAGAGATTGGCAACACAGAAATAAAAACACAAACACTGTTTCTGTTAGAATAATAATAAGGCCCACATTTATTGTTCCCCACAGAATACAGCAACACAAAACAGCAAGCACTTCGCACACGCAAAGTAGCAAGCACTTTAAGCAACATGTTTTCAGACAGACGTGATTCAATTCAATTCAATTCAATTTTATTTATATAGCGCCAATTCATGAAACATGTCATCTCGAGGCACTTTACAAAATCAAATCAATCATATTATACAGATTGGTCAAATATTTCCTATATAAGGGAACCAGTTGAAAGTTCAAAGTCCTGACAAGCAGCATTCACTCCTGGAGAAGTGTAGAGCTACAGGGAGAGTCGTCTGCATTGTCCATGGCTTTGCAGCAATCCCTCATACTGAGCAAGCATGAAGCGACAGTGGAAAGAAAACCCACCCATTAGCAGGAAGGAAAAACTGCCAGCAGAACTGGGCTCAGTATGAAGGGTCATCTGCCTCGATTGACTGGGGGTTACAGAAGACAGAGTAGAGACACAACAAGACAGACTAAAAAGCACAGAAGCACACATTGATCCAGTAATCTGTTCTACATTAGATGGTAATAACCGGTGAACTGTCTGTCTTCTCTGGATGATGTCACAGTTAACAGAATGTCAGACCAGGTGTACCTACTATGAAGAAAAAAGAGAGAGAACGAAAAGTTAAAAGCTGAAATGACAACTGTCATTTCAATGTAATACAATGGAAATCTGGAGAACAGTAGACTGGAGAACAGTAGAAATCAGTAGAGTGAGAAAAATAGGCCCTGGTTTCCTCCAGTAGCCTAAGCCTATAGCAGCATAACTATAGAGGTAGCTCAGGGTAACATGAGCCACTCTAACTATAAGCTTTGTCAAAAAGGAAAGTTTTAAGATTAGTCTTAAAAGTAGACAGGGTGTCTGCCTCAGGGACCAAAACTGGAAGTTGGTTCCACAGGAGAGGAGCCTAACAGCTAAAGGATCTGCCTCTCATTCTACTTTTAGAGACTCTAGGAACCACCAGCAGACCTGCAGTCTGAGAGCAAAGTGCTCTGTTAGGAAAATACAGGGTAATCAGAGCTCTGATATATGATGGAGCTTGATTGTTAAGGGCTTTATACGTTAGAAAAAGAATTTTAAATTCTATTCTTGATTTAACAGGAAGCCAGTGAAGGGAAGCTAAAATTGGAGAAATATGATCCCTCTTATTGATTTTCATCAGAACTCTTGCTGCAGCATTTTGGATCAGCTGAAGACTTTGAACTTTTTGAATTTTGTGGACTCCTGATAGTAAAGAATTACAATAGTCCAGCCTTGAAGTAACAAATGCATGGACTAGTTTTTCAGCATCACCCCTGAACAGAGTTGTCTCCATTCGTGGAAATTTCCGATAATAACCACACGCTTAAACCATTCTTGTTGTATATGAGCCTGCATCATTTGTACATTACATACCGTCCAGTTCAAGGCTACAGAAATGCTGTCGTGTTCCACATCTTTATTTGCCAGTTCAGTTCTTTTAGTAAGATCTTTGCAGTTTCTTCTTGTGATGTGACAACCGTAGGCATCCACATTCTAATCTGATGAACAGCTCTTGATGCATGCTGTACATAGTTTTTGTTACTTTATTGTCAAAAGTGTTGGAAACACTTAAGACAGTTTCTGTTCCACCAAGCAAAGTGTCCCACCATGCAGGTTTCGTCCTAGTGCATGTTGGCACAGGAGGAAAAACCACTTTCCAGTGAACTTTATTTGTCATCGTTGATTGTGCCATTTGTTGATTGTGCCAAGTGTGTGATGCAGGTGCAATTTGAGTGTGTGTCTTCTTACACGCTCGTTCTCTAGGTGATTCATATTGGCACAAACCTCTCCTTTAAACCACTTTAACGTTACATCCCTTGAAGACTACTGGTACGTTTCTTACACGACACCGAGAGCATGTGTAGTCATCCTGGATTCCGTTGAGCTTGCTGTCTCCCCATCCCAGTTGATACAGCTGACCCACTTCTTTCAGGATCCGGCATGGTGTTTCTGTCCAACAGAGGTGTGCTAGCAGGACCATGGCAGTGAAGACACAGAGGATGATGGCCCTAGATCCTGCACCAGCCCTGTGGTGCCTCCCATCGTTTGGGACGTCCGCCATCGCGCTGTCCCTCGAGTCGTCCAATCAGCAGATCCCACAGAAACATGGATCTGAAATCAAAATTAGTACTGCTAAAGAATTTGATTAGTTTTCTCTTACATAACATTTAGACACTGGCACATTTATCCATTTTTTCCTCCCCTGAGTAAAATACTGACACTGTTGCATCATTCCCTTGTGAAATGATTTCAGCTGGTCTAGGTAGACCATTTTCTTGTCTCACCCAAACTTTGGCTCCGGGTTTATCTGTTGAGCCAAACCCCCCTGTTCCTCTTCCAGTGATGTTAGTAGGCAAGGCAAGGCAAATTTATTTATATAGCACAATTCAGTACAGAGACAATGCAAAGTGCTTTACATGATTAAAATATTGGAAAATAAAACAGAATAAAAGCAAGTAGGGATAGTGTAGAAACAAAAAAAGAACATTTGAAAACAGTAAAACATTTTAACTTGAACATTCAAAGGCAATTCTAAACAAATGTGTTTTTAATCTTGATTTAAAGGAACTCAGGCTTTCTGCACTTTTACAGTTTTCAGGAAGTTTGTTCCAGATAAGTGGAGCATAGGAACTAAATGCTGCTTCTCCTTGTTTAGTTCTGGTTCTAGGTATGCAGAGTAGGCTGGAGCCAGAAGACCTGAGTGGTCTGGAGGGTTTATACGCTGATAACAAGTCTGTGATGTATTTAGGTGCTAAGCCATTTAGAGATTTATAGACTAACAGAAGTATTTTAAAGTCTATTCTCTGAGATACAGGGAGCCAGTGTAAGGACTTTAGAACTGGGGTTATGTGCTCTACTTTCTTAGTCTTAGTGAGAACGCGGGCAGCAGCGTTCTGGATCAGCTGCAGCTGTCTGATCCACTTTTTAGGCAGACCTGTAAAAACACCGTTGCAGTAATCAATTCTACTAAAAATAAACGCATGGATTAGTTTTTCCAGATCCTGCTGAGACATCAGTCCTTTAATCCTAGAAATGTTCTTCAGGTGGTAGAAAGCTGACCTTGTAATTGTCTTTAGATGCTTTTGGAGGTTCAGGTCTGGGTCCATCACTACTCCCAGATTTCGGGCCTGATCAGTGGTTTTTAGCTGAAGCGACTGAAGCTGTGACCTAACTTTTGATCTCTCCTCTATTGGTCCAAATATTATTACTTCTGTTTTGTTTTTGTTCAACTGAAGAAAATTTTGACACATCCATGCATTGATTTCTTCTAGGCATTTACTCAGTGCTTGAATTGGTTCATAGTCACCTGGTGACATGGTGATGTAGAGCTGTGTGTCGTCTGCATAGTTATGGTAGCTGATGTTGTTATTTTTTATTATCTGGGCTAGAGGGAGCATGTAGATATTGAAGAGGAGGGGACCCAGGATGGACCCTTGGGGAACCCCACATGTGATTTTTGTAATCTTCGATGTAAAGTTACCTACTGATACAAAAAAGTCCCTGTCCTTTAAGTAGGATTTAAACCAGTGGAGAGCTGTAGCAGAGAGGCCGACCCAGTTCTCCAGGCGCTCTAACAGAATGGAGTGATCAACAGTATCAAATGCTGCACTGAGGTCCAATAGTACCAGCACGGTGGTTCTTCCACAGTCTGTATTTATATGGATGTCATTAAAAACCTTGATAAGGGCGGTCTCTGTACTGTGGTGAGCACGGAAACCTGACTGGAAACCATCAAAGCGGCTGGTCGTTGTTAAGAAGGTGTTTAATTGTTGAAATACAACTTTTTCAATAATCTTACTGATAAAGGGGAGGTTTGAGATGGGCCTGTAGTTCTGGAGTAGAAGTTTGTCTAAATTGTTCTTTTTCAGCAGTGGTTTGATAATTGCTGTTTTTAGGGACTGGGGGAAAACACCTGACAGAAGGGACGCGTTTATTATCTGAGTCAAATCAGACGCTATTACAGGTAAAACTTTTTTAAAGAAAGCTGTGGGTAGAACATCAAGGCAGCTGGAGGAGGAACTTAACTGCTGAATGATCTGCTCTAAGCTTATGTGGTTTATTTCGCTGAAATGGGACATTTTGTCAGAAATAGTTCCAGCTGAATAAAGCATTGGTTCTGGTGTTGATATGGTAGTACAAAGTGATCCTCTAATTTTTAGGATTTTTTCAGTAAAGAAGTTAGCAAATTCGTTGCAGGCCCTGGTGGAGTGGAGTTCGGAAGTCACTGACACAGGAGGATTTGTTAGCCTGTCAACTGTGGAAAATAAGACATGAGCATTATTAATGTTTTTCTTGATGATCTCAGAGAAGAAAGATTCTCTTGCATTTTTCAGTTGTAAGTTATATCTGTAAAGTCTCTCTTTATAGATGTCGTAGTGAACTAGGAGTCTATTCTTTCTCCACCTGCGTTCAGCTTTTCGACATTCCCTTTTTTCACTTCTAACTGATGGAGCATTTCTCCAAGGAGATTTTTTCTTCCCGGGAAAAAACTTCACTTTGACTGGAGCAATGCAGTTAATGATGTCTGAGACTTTAGACTGAAAGTTATCTACTAGCTCATCTACTGAGTTGCAGCCCAAGGTTGAAGTATCAGAGTAAGCTTGAATAAAAGTTTCCGCGGCATTGTCCTTAAAGGTGCGTTTTCTTACGATGTCCCTTTGGCTAAATGAGTCGCTGGTAATTATGCTTTCAAAGGTAACAGAAAAGTGATCGGATAAGGCAACATCAGTTACATTGACCTGTGAAATCTTTAGACCTTTAGTGATGATCAAGTCTAAAATATGTCCCTGTTTGTGTGTTGGCTGTTTAACGTGTTGACTTAAACCAAAGTTTCTAAGTGTGTCACACAGTTCTTTTGCACTTCTGTCTTCAGGGTTGTCAACGTGAAAGTTGAAGTCTCCAACAATAATTAAACAGTCATAATCAACACATATCACAGACAGCAGGTCACTAAAATCATTAAAAAAGTTTGATGTGGACTTAGGAGGCCTGTACACATTCAGAAACATAGTTCGTACCGGGCCCTTTACCTGGAGAGCCAAATGTTCAAAAGAGTCAAATTTTCCTAAAAACACCTTTTTACACTTTAGTGAATCATTAAACAATGTTGCTACTCCTCCACCTTTCCTTTGCTGTCTGCTCTCACAAAGAAAACTGTAGTTTGGAGGAGTCGACTCCATCAGTATAGCTGCTTCACTAAATTCATGCAGCCATGTTTCTGTTAAAAACATTACATCAAGATCATTGTCAATAATGAAGTCATTAATTAAAAGGGATTTTCCTGACAGAGATCTAATATTTAATAAACCCAGTTTATATGACTTAGTGGTTGATGATGTCTCTGTGACAGGTTGCATCTGACAGTTTATGATTTTTAAGTATTTGTTCCTGTTTATCCTTTTGTTTTTCTTATTTCTGCCACGTATTATCACAGATATTCCATAATCTCCGGCGAAAGGCCCCGGCTGATGCTGGGAACTCTCATGTCTGATAAACGTGTGGCCAGGGCCCAATCTGTATCACAGCGAAGTAATTTGGAGTTCCTCAGTACCAGAGTGTTCTGTGATACGTGGAGGAGGAGGATCTGAGGCTCTGAGGCCTTTGGAGAATCCTGGTTTATTCACAGCAGAATGGCTATGTGGAGAGGATGTCATCTGTAGGCCAATCTTAAATACTTTGTTCATGTTATGAGAAAATTCCAGAAAAGGAACTTCTGGGCTTTGTGGAGAAGAAGGGGAGGCGGGTCCAGTCTGGACCGGTGTTTGTGAAGATGGAGGTTCTTGGTCCTTTCGTTGTCCTGCTGAGATCTGGGATGAATCGTCCTGTAGCTCTGACAACGCCTCATTCTGTGTCATCTTTCTGGCCATCTTTATCTTGGCTTGTTCGGGCTGCACTGGGCTTATCATTTGTTTTGGCACTGGATGTTCCTTGTTTTGGGACAAAGCTGATGACGCATGGTTCACAGAATAGAAGATGTTTGAAATCAGCCGTTTTGCACCTGACCTATTTAGAGAGAAACAATCTCTGTTGAACAGATGTCTTCTTTCCCAAAATATGTTAAAGTTGTCTATGAAGGTTACAGTTGTTTCTTTGCATGTTTTTTCCAGCCATTTGTTTAGCATCAGAATTCTGGAAAAAATCTCGTCTCCGCAGTTAGCGGGTGGGTGAGGCCCGCTAAGAAGAACCTTGACATTCAGGCCATCAACAAGTTTCAACAAACGAATGTAATCCTCTTTTAATACTTCTGATTTTCTTATCCGGTTGACGTCCCTCAGGGCTTCAGCTTGTATTATGAGGTTTTCCAAGGTCGGACGTTTTCTCAAGATCCTTGGAAGGTCTGTCTGAAGGATGTCTGTTAAATCAGACACCAGGCCACAGTTCCCGTCGTTATAAATCAACACCTCTGTATTTTTCTTGTTACAGAAATGTTTAATCCCCCTTACAGAACCATTGCATAATATCAGGGTCCTTGGCCCTGTGGCATGTCTTTTCTCTGATGTCTTAGAACGAAAATCGTTGACATACCTCTGGTTTTTGTCCTCCTGGGTCACATTTTGGAGCGGAGCGAATCTGTTTCGTAAAGGAATTCCAGCATTTCCAGCAGGTTTACTCCTATCATTTGTTGTGGGAACAGCCCGCTGTTGTTTTACTTGTCCTGGGACATCTCTCTGTAGTCTCGGCCAGTTTTCTTTGTCTAGGCGTGGGGTTCGTTGGTCCTTTGGTCTTGCACCCAGAGTGGTCCAGGGATTCTCATTTTCCTCAGGGAACTGTTTGTTCGCTGAGTCGCTGGGCTGGTGGTCACCGCTCGGAATCACGGGCAGGGTCGTATCATTTCCATTCGCGGCGTTTACATCATAATTCACTTCAAGTCGACAGATTTTCAGTTCCATAACAGCTATCTTCTGTAAAAGCTTGTCAAAGTCCATTGTGTTGAAGGAGGGCATCTTTTCAAAATCCAAATCAAAAAATAAGTAAAAGAAAATAAAAAGAAAATAAATAAATAAAAACTAAATCCAACTTTCTGTGGTTTAGGTTAGGAGATAAAAAGGAGATAAAAAGTAAAAGGCAGGAAAATGCAAGCAAGCAGAGAGCAGAGAAAAAAGCGTCCGAACAGGCTGAGAGGCAGATAGCGAAGATAGGGGCAGCCACTCCTTGAACCTCTGTCATTTCACAGGGTTTCAATAGCAGTTATGCAATTTTTTCTCCTTTCTCAATTACCAAGGGATTTTCTCCTTGATAATCCCCATCAATCACTCCAGCTTGTATTGTCATTAACAGCTGAGACCTGCAACTCCACAGGCCCGGACATTATCTTACCCAATGACACAGCTTGTTGTATGGCTTTCTTAGCCAAATCTAATGCTCTTTGCTGTGCTTCTTCCCAAATAAAATGTTCTTTTTCAGGCACTTTTCAGAATTGGAATGACAACATCCTTGTGCCATAAAATGATAAATTCTTGCCAATAATGAGCTAAATCGCAAATCTTAATGTCCTGATGTTTACACAATGTATAAACAAATATGTAAATAAATGTAGGTAAATTTCACGCTGAAATATTTTTAACTCCTGTATTAAGCATTTACATATACATTAATACATTTTCCATTCAGATAAAATCACAAGTTTTATTGTTCTAAATTTCCAAAAACCTTTTAAACAACCTCGGAAAAAGGTTTAAAGACACTCTATTTTTTTTTTTAACAAAACTAGCAAAAAAAAAAGCATGTGTTGGATGAATCGCCTCTCGCAACATCTGGGCCAAAGAATTTAATGGATTCAGCCCAGCACTAAATCCTGCACAGTTAACTTTTATGCCATTCTTTTGACATCTTTGTTTCAACTCAGCAGCAGATAACCCATTAATCTCTCTGCTGCAGGCACCCTAGCACTTATCGGTGCCTTCCACAACATAAAACATGACGGACCCTGTTCATTTCTCCTGGTCCGTTCGCGGCCCGCAAACCTAAATTTGTTGACATTGTGGTCTGCGTTCCTCTCACTCGCCCCATTTTCCCAGATTCCGCAGCTCCATAATTCGAGTTTTAATAGTTTCCATCGGGGCATCTGGAGATCCCAGCATCACAGTAACCATAGCTGATCGATAATGCTGTATAGCAGTTCTATTCTTTTTTTTTTAAATGTTTCAAATAAATGTTTAATTCTCTGCCAAAAATCTAGCAACTTTTCCTAACTTCTAACCTGTCTCCTGTGCTTAATATACTATTTTACTAAACATTTTAGCAAAATCTCACCGTAATAACCGTTTTTTTTTTTTTCAATATAACTGCCTTGTCCAGCTGTTGTTTGCACGCAGAACACTCTCCTGCGCAGGGGGGGAACATAAAAACTTCAATCTGTCCTCCCACTGATATCCATGCTGCACAATCCTATTGATTTTCACAATTATCCTGATTAAATGCTCCCTCCATGCTGAACACTTTTACTTGTTTCTCAAGAGTTAACTCAAAACTCCAGTAATTTTCCACCGTAAGCCCCTTTGCTCTGGAACTATTCTCAGCTCCCTAATAAGCATTAATATGCACACACGGATTTACACACAAAATCCCATTTACACACACACCCTGCAGATTCAAGCACACTCCTTTACTCATTCACACACAATGAACCCATTTTAACCGACAAGATATGACGAAGACAACATATCAGACAGACAGCTTGCACTGTCAGTCTTCTGCTGACACTTTTTTCCTACGGAACTTTTTCCCAGCCTTTGGGATCCCACCCAGACCCCAGTCCAGCTACAAATGAACGGACTTTCTTTTTTGTTTCTTTCTTGTTACCACAGACACCCTAGCTACAGCTTTCCTGCAATACTAGTTATCTGTTCCAGCTGGTTACTCAACATTTTCCGATGCTGTCGACACAGCGACTCAGCAGATTGCAGCTCTATCATTTCCTGCTTGTCTTTTAACTGCTAAGTTTTAATTGTTGGCCGGCTTCATACTATTGTTTCCATGCAGTGGCACAGATCCTCAAACTCCACTGCAATTCGGCCACCGGAGCCTTTTTTTTTTTTTTTTGCCACTTCAATTTTCTGCAACACTGCCAATAAGTCTTTGGGTCCCGCTGCCTGCAGCGGAGCACCCCACGGTTCCAGTCTTCTTCCACTATCGCGCAAACACAGCGCTATCTCCTTAAAAAGAAGCTGTTCCCACCTCGGGACTATCTTCACTTCCATATTTGTATATTGCAGTTTCTTCATCATCCTGCCGACAACGCCAAAATGTTTTATGAAATTTTTATTCAGATTCGGAAGAGATCAGCAACACACAAATAAAAACACAAACACTGTTTCTGTTAGAATAATAATAAGGCCCACATTTATTGTTCCCCACAGAATACAGCAACACAAAACAGCAAGCACTTCGCACACGCAAAGTAGCAAGCACTTAAAGCAACATGCTTTCAGATAGGCGTGATGTTCCATCCCTTACCATGGTACATGACTGTGAAGTCAGTCAGTCCGGTTAGAGCACAATCCACACGGCCGGGCGTCCACACAAACCCAAGGCAGACTTCACTGGACTGAGGGCAGTCTCCCCTTTATATACTTACAAACAAAGGGCCAGGTGTGGAGAAAGAATGGCCATTTCTCCCTCCACAGCCACCCTGTTTCCCAAAACATGTTTCCAAAACAGAAACCGTTCCCAGCATCGATGTGAGAAATAAAATAACATAGCGCAAATCAGTGTGAGGCATAATATAATTCTAGTTTCACGTGAATATATACAGAGTAAGGGATACAGAGCGCAAATCCGTGTGTGAAATGAGACATGTTGCTCCCAGTTTCCTGTGAACCCAGGTGCGAACAGTTCTTCTCACAACACATTGTCAGGAATTGTCACCACAAGTTAAAAACAAGTTATAACAAAATAACACATGTTGTTCTTAGTTTTATGTGAAAAACAAAATAACAGGCAAAACTCAGAGCACGAACATTTATGTTGCTCTTAGTTTATGTGAACTCAAAAACAAGTACCAGTTCTTCCCATAATATAAGTGAAACAAGTTATATAACTGACCAGTTTCTTCCAAATTACATTGTCAAAGAGCAACAATAATTCTTTAATATATCACATGGCTTCAGGCCTACTACTCGGGGAGTAGTAGGCCTGAATCATATGAAATCATATGATATATGGGAATCATATGAAATAAGGACAATTAAAATTATTCCAAAAAAAACTAAAAAAAATGTACAAACAAAACATGCAATGCAAAAGAAAACTAATTAGTAAATCAAAACAAAAAAAACAAACACATTAATAATTTCAATGATAAGAAAACAAACTACAAGAAAAAAACACAAACACTTCAAACAGTGGAACAAATTGTCATTGTCCAATTTCAAATGCCTTACAATGGGGCCAGAGGAATCTTGCCCCACTCGCTCAGCCTGTCCAAGCTGCAACAGGTTTCGTTGAGAGCGGCCCAAACAAACACAGGCAAAACAAGAGAGCAGAGCATCTGAAGCGCTGCAACTCCAATGCAGTCCTGAAACCAGAAAACTCATTAGAAAACCTCAGGTAAAGTAACTTAAAATCTAAACAGGTAGCTTACCCATGAGTTGAAACACTTCCTAACCAGGGAGGGAGCGGACCAGCAGGTGAAGACTAGATTTTCAGCCACACGCCGCTGTCAGGATTTCTCTTCAATTAACTCAGAACCACACACACGGAGCTAAAAATGAGAGTTTATTAAAAGGAAGATGGATAATGACAGATGAAACCAGAGAGGCAGGACTGGACTGGAATGGAGGTGTAGATGTGAGCAGGAGCTGACGGCCCGGTGAGAGTTCTAGCTGGAGCACAGAGGAGGCAGGAAACACAGCGGCTAGCAGCACAGATGAGGCAGGTAATTCCACACTTAGCAGTGGCTAAATGCAGAGTGGTGGCAGATAATGTCCAGGAGGATAAGCTCAGATGCAGCATGTAATTCCAATGGCACGGCAGAGTGAACACTTGTAGGCCAGAGCAACAGCAGGACCAGCAGCACGGCAGAGTGAAGACTTGCAGGCCAAAGCCACAGCAGGACCAGCAGCACGGCAGAGTGAAGATTTGTGGGCCAGAACCACAGCAGGCAGAGGCTTCACTAGAAGTTCAGAGGTGAGACAGGGAACATCCAGCAGCAGGCAGAGACTTAACATAAGACTCAGAGGTGACAGAATAATCTAGTAGCAGGCAGAGACAAACGAAAAGCTACCCAACCAGGGCGAACCAAACTAAAGGAAAAAAACACAGGCAAATAGAAAAGCGTCTAAAATGCTGATAAACAAAAAAGCATTTATTAATTCAATTCAATTTTATTTATATAGCGCCAAATCATGAAACATGTTATCTCAAGGCACTTTACAAAGTCAAGTTCAATCATATTATACAGATTGGGTCAGATTATACAGATTGGTCAAAAATGTCCTATATAAGGAAACCAGTTGATTGCATCAAAGTCCCGACAAGCAGCATTCACTCCTGGGGAAGCGTAGAGCCACAGGAAGAGTCATCTGCATTGTACATGGCTTTGCTGCAATCCCTCATACTGAGCAAGTATGAAGCGACAGTGGGAAGAAAAACCACCCATTAGCGGGAAGGAAAAACCTCCGGCAGAACCGGGCTCAGTATGAACGGTCATCTGCCTCGACCGACTGGGGGTTACAGAAGACAGAACAGAGACACAACAAGAGAGACAAAAAAGCACAGAAGCACACATTGATCTAGTAATCTGTTCTACATTAGATGGTAGTAGCGGGTGAGCCGTCTTCTCTGGATGATGTCACAGTTAACAGAACGCCAGACCAGGTGTACCTACTATGAAGATAAAAGAGAGAGAACAGAAAGTTAAAGCAGAAATGACAACACATAATGCATAATTGAAGAACAGTAGAACTCAATAGAGTGAGAAAATTAGATCCTGATATACTCCAGTAGCCTAAGCCTATAGCAGTAAAACTATAAAGGTAGCTGAGAGTAACATGAGCCACTAGTTATAATTTTTGTCAAAAAGAAAAGTTTTAAGCCTAGTCTTAAAAGTAGACAGGGTGTCTGCCTCACGGACCAAAACTGGGAGTTGGTTCCACAGGAACTTATTAGACGTTTTTTGCTGGTAAACAAAAAGGCTGGTTGGCAAACAGAGAGCGTCTTATACGCTGGCAGGCAAACAGAGGGCGTAGGAAATGCCAGGGGAACTAGAAGGCGTAGGAAACGCCTGGGGAACAACAGGTGTACAAAAACACCAGGGGAAAACAGGCGTACGAAAACACCAGGGGAAAAAAACGGGCGTACGAAAACGCCAGGAGGAAAACAGACGTAGGAAAACGGCAGGGAGAAAACAGGCGTACGAAAACGCCAGGGGAAAAACAGGCGTACGAAAACACCAGAAAAACAGAGGGCGTCTAACACGCCAGGGAACAGAGATACTCTGCAACGTCAGGGAATAGAGATAATCTGAACATGCCGGAAAACAGAGGTAATCTAACATAACATAGGAGCACTAGCAAGCACTATGATAACATAAAACTAAAGAACACTAAGAAAACTAAGAACCACTAAATAACTCAGAAGTTAAGGGATGCTAAGTAATTCAAAAACTAAGGGGTGAAAAATAACTCAAAAACTAAGGCAGAGATAGAACAGCTAAAAACTAAGGACCGCTGGGCCCTAGTGAGCGCTGGGACCTTATGGGTGGTGGGAGAGCGCAGGAACCCTATCAGAACGTAGGGCGGAGAAGGCTGATAATGAAGCGGTAGAGGCTATGTCACAGAGTCGTTGTGGAGGATGACCCCGGCAAGGCAGTCAGGAGACACGGATGCCACAGTCGGCGGACCCAACCGAGCTGGATAGTCCGAGGCGGGTGTCGTGGAGGACGACCCCGGTAAGGCAGAGTCGAGAGGCACGGATGCCGCAGTCGGTGGACCCGGCTGAGTTGGACAGTCCAAGGCGGGCGTCATGGAGGACGACCTCAGCGAGGCAGAGTAAGGAGGCACGGGTGCCGCAGTCGCCGGCCCTGGCCGAGCTGGAAAGTCTGGCACGGGTACCGTAGTCGGCGGCCCCGGCCGAGCCGGAAGGCCTGGCACGGGTGCCGCAGTCGGCGGCCCCGGCAGAGCAGGACCAGAGGCGGGCGTCGCGGATGGCGACCACGGCGGAGCATAGTCAGAGACGGGCGTCGCGGATGGTGACCCGACGAGATGAACTAAAGGCGGGCATCGCGGATGACGACCCCAGCAGATGAACCAGAGGAGACCTCGGACTGAGGCGAAGCGGAACCCCGGACGGCCTCGGACTGAGGCAGAGCGGAACCCTCGACGGCCTCGGACTGAGGCAGAGCGGAACCCTCGACGGCCTCGGACTGAGGCAGAGCGGAACCCTCGACTACCTCGGACTGAGGCGGACCAGATCTCTCAATGAGCTTCCCGCACCGGCGTGCCCGGCGTCTGCGCCGGGAGGAGCCTGACGGCAGAGCAGAGGCTGCTTCAGAGGCAGCAGCAGGCAAGGAGGTCGTCTCGGTCACCGTAGCAAAATTTCCACAGCTGGGTCTCCTCAATGTGTGGGGCTCGGGCTGATGAAATGGTGAGCTGCACTCGAGGGACCAGCTGAGAGTCAAGGAGATGGTGACTGAGACGACGGCGGCGTCCCTCCCTGCGCTCCGGAGCAGCCGTAACAAAGCCCGAGCGAACCACCAGGGAGGTGGAGTCGGCCCTGATGGGTGGCACAGCACCCTGGCCAGGAGCCTTCTTGCGCCACCTCTCCCTCCAGAGTGAAGACTTGCAGGCCAAAGCCACAGCAGGACCAGCAGCACGGCAGAGTGAAGACTTGCGGGCCAGAACCACAGCAGACAGAGGCTTCACTAGAAGTTCAGAGGTGAGACAGGAAACATCCAGCAGCAGGCAAAGACTTAACATGAGACTCAGAGGTGACAGAATAATCCTGTAGCAGGCAGAGACTTAACGTGAGACTCAGAGGTGACAGAATAATCCAGTAGCAGGCAGGAGCTAACCAGGTAGACAGGCGAGGAGAGAGTGGAGTCTGATAACTGACCGGCAGGTAAGTGAAGACAGAGGGAGGCTTATGTAGGGAGGCTGGCAGGTGGAGTGAGTCTGACTAATTAATGACCAACAGGTGTGACTGACTGCAGAGGGAGTGAAGGGTAAGCTGAGTGGGAAGAGGAGGAGGAACTGAAAACTAACAGTAAAAAGGCCCGATCAAAACTAAACCCTGACACGCCGCAACAACCTCCAGCAGCAGCCGCCAATGCCAGCAGAGCTACACTGCAGAAACGCACGGCAGGTATAGCACCAAAACCCAACCAAAATCCCAGTCACAGATGGTACAAATGGAACTTACAATTTCAGATGAGCGGATCAAGCACACCAGCCACTTAGGCAGCCGACTTGTAGTAGGGGAAACAAAGACATACGCACCTCGCAGCGGCCTGCTTAGCTATAAAGCCATCTGCCCCGCCCACCAATCAACGGCGCGCTTCTTTCTACACCTGGTGCACAGAGTGGGAAGGGTGGAACACTATCCCACCACATATGCAACCATTGTGAGTTACTGACATATAAATAAATATAAATGGCAAACAAAGTATTGTTGAGGCGGCTAGTTGGAGCTGTGGCCGCAAGGTTGTCGGTGCATGTCGCGGCGGCAACCCTCGAACCTGCTGGTGGACACCAGCGGTGAGGGAAGCCGTCAAGCTGAAGAAGGAGTCCTACCGGGCTTTTTTGGCCTGTGGGACTCCGGAAGCAGCTGATGTGTACCGGCAGTCGAAGCGGCAGGCGGCTCGGCTGGTCGCCGAGGCAAAAACTCGGGCGTGGGAAGAGTTCGGAGAGGCCATGGAGAAAGACTTCCGTACGGCTTCGAAGCGATTCTGGTCCACTATCCGGCGTCTCAGGAGGGGGAAGCAGTGCAGTACCAACACTGTTTACAGTGGGGGTGGTGTGCTGCTGACCTCGACTCGGGACGTCGTGCGTCGGTGGGCAGAATACTTCGAAGACCTCCTTAATCCCACCAACACGTCTTCCATTGAGGAAGCACAGCCTGAGGACTCTGGGTCGGGTTCTCCCATCTCTGGTGCTGAGGTTGCCGAGATTGTTAAAAAGCTCCTCGGTGGCAAGGCCCCGGGGGTGGATGAGATTCGCCCTGAGTACCTTAAGGCTCTGGATGTTGTGGGGCTGTGTTGGTTAACGCGGCTCTGCAACATTGCGTGGACATCGGGGGCAGTTCCTCTGGTTTGGCAGACTGGGGTGGTGGTCCCCCTATTTAAAAAGGGGGACCGGAGGGTGTGTTCCAACAACAGAGGAATCACACTCTTAAGCCTCCCTGGTAAGGTCTATTCAGGGGTTCTGGAAAGGAGGGTCCGTCAGATAGTCGAATCTCGGATTCAGGAAGAGCAGTGTGGTTTTCGTCCTGGCCGTGGAACACTGGACCAGCTCTATACCCTCAGCAGGATTCTTGAGGGGGCATGGGAGTTTGCCCAACCAGTCTACATGTGCTTTGTGGATCTGGAGAAGGCATTCGACCGTGTCCCCCGGGGGATCCTGTGGGGGGTACTCCGGGAGTATGGAGTACCGGACCCTTTAATAAGGGCTGTCAGGTGTACGACCGGTGTCAGAGTCTGGTCCGCATTGCCGGCAGTAAGTCGGACTCGTTTCCGGTGAGAGTTGGACTCCGCCAAGGTTGCCCTTTGTCACCGATTCTGTTCATAACTTTTATGGACAGAATTTCTAGGCGCAGCCAAGGTGTTGAGGGGATCCGTTTTGGTGGCCTTAGGATTGCGTCTCTGCTATTCGCGGATGACGTGGTCCTATTGGCTTCATCAGGGCGTGATCTACAGCTCTCACTGGAGCGGTTCGCAGCCGAGTGCGAAGCGGCCGGGATGAAAATCAGTGCCTCCAAATCCGAGACCATGGTCTTGAACCGGAAAAGGGTAGAGTGCCTTTTCCGGGTTGGGGAGAATGTCCTGCCCCTAGTGGAGGAGTTCAAGTATCTTGGGGTCTTGTTCACGAATGAGGGGAAGATGGAGCGGGAGATCGACAGGCAGATTGGTGCAGCATCTGCTGTGAAGCGGGCGCTGTACCGATCCGTTGTGGTGAAGAGAGAGCTGAGCCAAAAGGCGAAGCTCTCGATTTACCGGTCGATCTACGTTCCTACCCTCATCTATGGTCACAAGCTTTGGGTCGTGACCGAAAGAACAAGATCCCGGATACAAGCGGCTGAAATGAGTTTTCTCCGTAGTGTGTCTGGGCTCTCCCTTAGAGATAGGGTGAGGAGCTCAGTCATCCGGGGAGGACTCAGAGTAGAGCCGCTGCTCCTCCACGTCGAGAGGAGCCAGTTGAGGTGGCTCGGGCATCTGGTCAGGATGCCTCCTGGACGCCTCCCTGGTGAGGTGTTCCGGGCACGTCCCACCAGGAGGAGGCCCAGGGGAAGACCCAGGACACGCTGGAGGGATTATGTCTCCCGGCTGGCCTGGGAACGCCTTGGGATTCCTCCTGAGGAGCTGGCCCAAGTGGCTGGGGAGAGGGACGTCTGAGCCTCCCTACTGAAGCTGCTACCCCCGCGACCCGACCCCGGATAAGCGGAAGAAGATGGACGGACGGGCAAACAAAGTGGCTATGCACCTATAATACCAAGTAGTGGCTTTTTTCTCACCGCTATTCCATAAATCCCAGCTGTATGGAGTGTATGGCTTATTGTGGTCCTATGGACAGATCCTCTCGTCTCTGCTGTGGAGCTCTTTGGTCTCTGTGCTGCCTAGAGAGATCCATTTGAAGACGATGGATCTGATGGTGGAACTCTGGGGGAACACCAAATATTTGGATATTTTTTTAATATATGAGCTCCTTGGTCTTCGTGATGTGGTGCCTCTTGTCTTGGCGACACGGTGGTGCATTGGTTAGCACTCTTACCTCACAGCAAGAATGTCCTGGGTTCAGGCTCGGCAGGGGGCCTTTCTGTGTGGAGTTTGCATTTGTTTGGTTCCACATTACTAATTTTGTGACATTTCAGGGTAATCGGTATCACCAGAACTTGTAGGAGCTTCATAGCAAAGAGGTGGGTATATACATGCACAGGCCAATTTTCAGTTTATATACTCTGAAACAAATCTTTTTATATGTATTGTTGTTGTTTCATTAAGCTATTTTGGGCAGCTCAATTAGTTTAAATACGATTAATCAACTAAAAATAGTAGGTCGGTAGATTGTACAACAGCCAAGGTTTTTCAAGGCACTGAATGGAGTATTGCCAACCACCAGAACCAACAATGCAGCTGACCTGAAGGCAGCTATCAAAACAATCTAGGCTTCCTGAACACTTCAGCAGAACCACAGGCTGATCTCTGTCCACTGTGGCTCTACACTCTTTCAGAAGGAGTCAATGCTTCAAGTCAATGGCTCGGTGCAATCTGCTGGGGTTCCTTTTAAACGTTTAACCAGTCTGTCTGTATGGTTTGACTGAATTGATTTTGTAAGAGGAGACATGTTGTGGATTGGTGCCATATGAATAAAATTTAATTGATCAAAGTTTCAAGTGTAAATCCATCGAAACTACAGTCATGACTATAATTCAGCAGTGGGAGTAATGGTGAGAATGAAATATAATCAGATTGTGGTTATTCTATGAGGCAATAAATACTGACACTGCATTGTGTTTAGTGTTTTGAGAAGACAGAAGGAAATTTCAACAAAACTGCAAAATGTGTTGCAGTTTACTGATAGCACAGCACCTCTTGAGAAATAACTGCCACTTCCAGTAGTCGTTGAACAGTATGCCATATTAGGATCCATGTAAATTGTCTTTCCCACATATAAAGGGCTAAGCTACATCCTTGTGTGATTGTTGAGTGGGTTGCTGCTATTCAACAAACAGTCATGATGCTCCTGACTGCTGTGCTCTGTGGGCTCCTTTGCTCCTCATCGCAGGTAAGATTCCACACTTTGAAAGGAAAGAGATTTCCCTTAGAGAGCCAGAATAAGCACTTTGATCTCAGGGTGAAACAAAGGATCATAAACCTTGTTTACTCTGCTGAAGACATGGACATACTGAAACTATAAAACATTTCAGGGTTCTTTTGTTTTTCATTTACACCTTGCTCAGACTATAATTAATCACCTACTTTTTGCAGACTTCATTTAAAAGGACAGATGAAAACGCTGGTAAGCCTTGGCAGCATTTTCTCTAAAATTTTTATATAAAACCATTGTGTTTTATTTGAGTAGTCACATTTTTGTTGCATTTATTGTATTTAGAGCTACTCATACCTATTATTTATTTCCCTGTGAGTCAATACATAGCAGGATTAGATTGTTTAGGACTAGGAGGCTTTCAACTTATTGCCTTCCAATCAAATTTACAGCTGAGATACTCTGCTCTGTTACAAAGGCAACAACTTTGAGGATGATGACTTCAGTGTCTCCACACTGCTGGAAAAGGCCAATGCTAACCTTGGTATGTTCATGTCCTCTGGAACTTCTGCTGTTTTGTAAAAGTACAATCCAAAAACCTTATAGAGATAAAGACTAAATAAACCTGCTAATTTACATAACAAAGCTGGACATGAACAGGAAGTTCATGTAGAGAGAAAACCTTTTTTCTCTCTTAATATTTTGCAGGGAAGAACTTGGATGATCCTCTGGTGATGTTTGGAGACATTGCAGTGCCAACAGGTCTCCAGAATGCTGATCCCTGCACATCACGAGGCTGTCTATGGACTAAAAACCGGGATGGAAAAGTCTACATTCCTTACAGGATTTCCAACCAATTCTGTGAGTCCCAACATGCCTTCTAGTTTAGTTACTATCTCATGACCATACCATGGGTCAGAACTGTTGATTAAAAATCTTTCAAATGATCTTGATGCGAAATATTTGGGACAGATTTGGCAGAATGTAACTCAGCTCAGTTCATGTTGGTTAACATATATTCTACATGGCTTGACTCAGTGGTATATGAAATCTCCACAAAAATAGCTGCTATGCAGCTCAAGTATAGATACCAGTGTTTAAAAATACTTCTGTAGAAGTAAAAGTATCAACTGAAACCTTTTACTCAAGTAAAAGAATAAAGTTACCGGATATAAACTACTTAAAGTAGAATCCCCCAATATCGATGTTAATATTGAAACAAAATATGATTGGCTGTTTCACCCACATAAACAGTATGTCAGTTGCAAACAAACCATTTAGTATAATGCAAATAAATTCAAAGTCCATATAGGTACAATACTGAGCATGAAAATGGGTTTCATTGAGCAGAAAATCTAAAGTCTGGTATTAGTATAAGTATTGGTGCAAGAAGTCAGATTTCAGAGACATATTATCAATAACCTTTTACTTGTTATTTTTGGAATGTAAATGAACATTCAAGCACAGCTACAGAAAAAGAGGAGGGCAACAGATGTAAGATTACAAAACTGAACATGAAAATGGGTGCATTACCCTCTTATAACAATTACCCTTGTAGGGTTGTCTGTACACAATAGACAGTGTTGCCCAAATGATTGATTAATCCATCCATCCATCCATTTTCTGACCCGCTTAATCCCTCATGGGGTCGCGGGGGTTGCTGGTGACTATCTCCAGCATTCACAGGGTGAGAGGCAGGTAACATCCTGGACAGGTCGCCAGTCTGTCACAGGGCAACATGATTTATTAATCGTGGCGGTTAATCAAAAAATGGGAAAAAAAATTTAAATAACAAGTAATCCTAAAATTCATAAGGTTTTGTTGGGGCGTTTGCCAAACAACTTGGCGCAGTACATCCTCCAACCACAATCAAAATCATTCTGTTCGGGTAGCCCTATTTAACTGAATATTTTTTTGTTTTTGTTTTTTAATGAAAAGCCAGAATGAAAGCAAACTGAACTAAAATAGAAGTAATGAGACTCTTTTCAAAATGAAGTAGAAAATACAGATAATTGCATGAAAACATGAGGAGTAGATGCAAAAAGTAGGCTGAAAAATAATTACTCCACTAAAGTTTAAATAACAAAAGTTTCTACTTAATTAACATAACAAATTATTTATACTTAGTTACTTGACACCTCTGCTGCTATGCTAGGCTACAAAGTAAAGAAAACAACACTTTCATGCCCACATTTTGATTGTTACTGTTCAACTTTCTCTTGATCGAGATGAGTTAGTAAATTACAGACCTATATCTAATCTTCTTTTCCTGTCTAAAATTCTTGAGAAAGTAGTTGCTAATCAACTTTGTGAACATTTACAAAGTAATGACCTACTTGAGGAGTTTCAGTCAGACTTCAGAGCTCATCATAGCATTGAAACGGCTCTGGTGAAGGTCACTATGGATATTCTCATGGCCTCAGATATTGGACTTGTGTCTGTACTTGTCCTGTTAGATCTCAGTGCTGCATTTGATACAGTTGATCACAATGTTCTCGTACAAAGACTTGATCATACTATAGGGATTAAGGGAAAAGCAGGCTGGTTTAAATCTTATCTGTCGGACAGATTCCAGTTTGTTCATGTTAATAATAAATCTTCAAACTCTAAGGTCACTTGTGGAGTACCACAGGGTTCAGTTCTTGGACCAATTCTCTTTACTATATGCATATGCTTCCGATTGGCAAAATTATCAGACAACATGGGATTAATTTCCACGGTTATGCTGATGATACTCAGCTATATTTATCCATAAATCCTGATGAATCCAATCAATTACTTCAACTACAGGCATGTCTTGATGACATCAAAAGCTGGATGACTTTAACATTTTTGCATTTAAATTCTGACAAGACAGAAGTTGTAATCTTTGGACCAGAGTCCTCAAAAAATAAACTACTTAACCAATCCCTTAATCTGGATGGCATTAACTTGGCCTCTGGTAATAAAGTAAAAAATCTTGGTGTTATTTTTGACCAAGAAATGTCATTTAAATCCCATATTAAAAGGTTTCCAGAGTTTCCTTTTGTCACCTATGGAATATCGGCAAAATTAGAAACATTCTGTCCAGGGGTGATGCTGAGAAACTAGTCCATGCATTTGTTACTTTAAGGCTGGACTATTGTAATTCTTTACTATCAGGAAGTCCGCAAAATGCAGTTCAAAGTTTTCAGCTGATCCAAAATGCTGAAGCAAGAGTTCTGATGAAAATCAACAAGAGGGATCATATTTCCCCAATTTTAGCTTCCCTTCAGTGGCTTCCTGTTAAATCAAGAATAGAATTAAAAATTCTTCTTCGTATAAAGCCCTTAACAATCAAGCTCCATCATATATCAGAGCTCTGATTACCCGGTATGTTCCTAACAGAGCACTTCGCTCTCAGACTGCAGGTCTGCTGGTGGTTCCTAGAGTGTCTAAAAGTAAAATGAGAGGCAGATCGTTTAGCTACAGTCTCCTGTGGAACCAACTCTCAGTTTTGGTCCCTGAGGCGTCTGCCTAGTTTTAAGATTAGTCTTAAAAGTAGATAGGGTGTCTACCCTATCTACTTTTAAGACTAATCTTAAAACTTTCCTTTTTGACAAAGCTTATAGTTAGAGTGGCTCATGTTACCCTGAGCTACCTCTATAGTTATGCTGCTATAGGCTTAGACTACTGGAGGACATCAGGGTCTATTTTTCTCACTCTACTGGGTTCTACTGTTGTCCAGTTTTGCATTGCTTGTCGTCATTTCAGCTTTTAACTTTCTGTTCTCTCTCTCTTTTTTCTTCATAGTAGGTACACCTGGTCTGCCGTTCTGTTAGCTGTGACATCATCCAGGGTCAAGGCAGATGACCGTTCATGCTGACCCCGGTTCTGCTGGAGGTTTTCCTTCCCGTTAATGGGGAGTTTTTCTTTCCACTGTCGCTTCATGCTTGCTCAGTATGAGGGATTGCTGCAAAGCCATGGACAATGCAGATGACTATCCCTGTGGCTCTACGCTTCTTCAGGAGGGAATGCTGCTTGTCAAGACTTTGATGCAATCAACTGGTTCCCTTATATAAGAATTTTTTTTCGACCAATCTGTATAATCTGACCCAATCTGTATAATCTGATTGAATTTGACTTTGTAAAGTGTCTTGAGATGACATGTTTCATGAATTGGCGCAATGTAAATAAAATTTAATTGTATTGAATCGAACTAGTAACATTTCTTGTTATTTTTCTCCAAGCTCAAAGAGAGAGGAGCATCATTGTCAGAGGTCTTCAGTCATTTCACGCTTCTACTTGCATCCGCTTCAGACCCCAGCAAAGAGAACGAGACTTTGTGGACATCCAGTCCCGTTCTGGGTAACAATCACCTAAAGAATATGATTCGCTGCCTTTCCACTTAATCAAGTCATCGGGCAGATTGGTTTTGGTAGTGTGATGTTATAATCTCGTGTCCCTCCAGATGTTGGTCTTTTATTGGTCGTCGTGGTGGAGGCCAGGTGGTGTCGTTGAGCCGCAGAGGGTGTGTTTTCCACCAGATTGTCCAGCATGAGCTGCTGCACGCTCTGGGATTCAACCATGAACAGACCAGGTCTGACAGGGATAGTCATGTTCGCATCATCCTGGAGAATGTGATCCGCGGTGAGCTGCAGTACAGATTCCTTTAAAACAAGGGTAAAATAGATATGTACAATGAAGCTTAAATCTTGCTATTCCTTAAAATTATGAACAATGTAAAGGATTATTAGTTAACTGCGCATCAAAATGTACACCCATAAAATCAACCAGATAGAACGTGCCTTTATTTGATCCTTAATTTTGTGCAGAACTTAGCATGTTTTGAATTGCCAAATGATATCATTCAGAGAAATTACAGAGTTATGTTCCTCGCCTACAGGACAGGAGCATAATTTCAGGAAGATCAACACCAATAACCTTGGCACTCCCTACGACTACAACTCTGTCATGCACTATGGAAGGTAAAATCTACATTCATCCCCTTCACACCAAAAAGATTTGCTATGGTTTTACTCTGTTGCTTGTTTTTTTTTTTTTTTTCAATGCAATGTCAACCTTGTAAAGCAAAGTTTAAATCTAGATTCCATTTTTGTTCACACAATAACCTTTAAGGGAGCATGATTGTTAAGTCAAGAGTTTTCCTCAATTCTGTATTTTTAATATTTTTTCTGGAAGTAAGAGCGTGTTTAATTCTACTAATTCTAATATAACCTTACAAAATTCTCATTTGAATCCAGTTCTATGTGGAAGGCTTAATGGCTATTCTATGAGGTGTTCATGATGAACTCACCGAAATGGTGAATTCACTCTGCATTGAGAAATATTTAAACCAAATCCAGGTACAGAGAATAATTCAGTGAATATTTAATCACCCCAAACTCTAACACCTAACCTGGACCAATTATTTAACATAAGCTATGAAAATCTATTTTTAATATTTCTATCCAACATAACTGATTCATTTTCGCCAGATAAGTCCAACAATAAAACCACAAAAGTGGTCATTTATCTCCTCTGCCTGGAACAATATGTTACATATTGTTTATTTTTCATGGTTTCATGTATTATACATTTAACTGGATCTCACAAAAATGTACACACACATTAAACCTTCATTACGCTGCTTCTAAAACCCACACACATGCTGGCTCTTCCAATGTGCTTTTCTGGTCTTATTTGATTCAAACGGTATATCTGACAGTTAGTTATCCTTTATTTTTCATCAGAGAGCGCACTGTAAATATTCTTGTGTTAGGTGTGGTATTACCGCTGCAGCTACCTATCGGCAGCACTTTTCTCTTCAATCCCATTTAAGCACACTTGTGGTGTGTGTCAAGATCTATCATTGGGCTTGCACCGCATGAACAGCCTCCATGCAATTACAAAAGCCAGGACAAATAGCAATTTTTGTCCTGGCTCATTTCTCAGTCGTATCACTCTTAATTAGAAGACTATCATTAATTAGACTTCTAACGTATTAGCAATTGGCTATTTAATTTACCTGCTCCACCATGTCTTTTCCTTTTCCCACCATTATTTCTGAGCATTGTTTGCACCACAACCCCGGGGCCATAGTGACAGCCATGTAACACGTGCAGCGTTTTCTAAAGTTCTCTGGGGGTAAAAATAACTCCCTCAGCAGTACTTGGTCATAATTCCTTCATTTTGCATCAGGGACATCCAGACATTGAGAGAGTATTAAAATACAATTTCAGTTGAAAAATTAAGTATGGGACCCAGGTTGTTCAGTTTCAGAGTGTTAGGTGGCATAAAACTGATAAGTGAGCAAGTGTAGCTATAGGTGTTTTTTCTCCTTGTCATCTTCTCACAGCTACTAAACAGGTTCTCAAACATTAGGTTCGTTCTGTTCTTTTTTTGCTTCCAACTGCTGGTTGAAGTCTAGCTCCTCAGTACTGCAGGATTCTCCACTTTAGTTTAAGGCTCTAGACAAATCTTTTTACTATGCTATACACCAAGCAAAAAGGGGCTCAATAAAGTGACTGAAAATAAAAACAAAAGATTTCTTATGTTCTGTTTGTGTATATGACAGGTTTGCCTTCTCTAGAAATAGACAGCCTACCATTGTTCCCATCCCCAACCCAAACGTTGAGATTGGAAGAGCCACCCAGATGAGTCCTAATGACATCCTCCGAGTGAATCGCCTTTATCGATGCAGTGAGTCTTTCTTCAGAAATCTGACCTCTAATCTTTACTGGATAAAGGACACAAATATCAGGAGTATTCTTTGAATCCCTAATAGGATTTGGGGCTCAAAGGTGCATTTAATAAAAGTTAAACATGTGGACTGACCAGTTAGTGAAGTATGTTTTATGATAACATCTATCAGCTTTTATTGATTTGTCTCCTTATATTTCATTGCAGATTCAAATAATCTTCAGTGGCTTCCTAAAGATCCAAAATCTGCATCAGGAAATGGCTTCCTTTGAACGATAAAAGTAAGCACGTTTGCATGTTTTATCCACTTAGAATGGTGTCGTTACACAGTACTAATGTAATATTCCCAAACACACAAAATCTGATGTACTTTTTATGTTAATGGTTCTTAGAATTAATTTTTGTGAAAAGAATAACATTTTCACTTCCAAATTATCCATTTGCCATAAAGTAAATCTTGTTGTAGCCCTATCTTTGTTTCAGTGTGGAAATTGTAGGAGAAGCTACTAGTTTTACTCAACATGTGTTTTAAAACTGTTTTACAGCTTTGAACAAAATCACAATGTCAGACTGCTGTTCTTTTTAATTTAATCTTTTTTTAACCCTACAGGACATGTAGCAGAAATGTGGAGTGACACTGTTTGCTTTAATGAGCTTCTTTGCTGACCTAATGAGAAGTAAAAAGGACAGGCAACTGAACTGTCCACTGCTTTATTTTCACAAATACACAAAAATGATTGTGTAACCAGCTTGATTCAGTGCAAACATTAATAAAAAATTGCCAAGCAATTTAAATGTTCATTGTGTTTATTTCTGTTTTAGTTGGGGTTTTTTCACTCAGAACTCTTACCTCAAAATATGTGTGATTCAGTTATGTAGTCTTAGACCAACACAGGAGATCAAACATAGAAAATGTCCATGATAAGCCTCAAGGTGGAATTGAACAGAAATCTGTAAGAATGTCACATTTGGCTCCATTAGAGTTTAAAAGACCCAAATAAAAAAGGTTCTGTGTTGTATTTTATGCGTTGATCATTTTCATTATTTCTATAGAACTGTTCACTATATATTACTGCATGACATGAGTAAACTGTGTGTTTGTGCAACTTGCCACAAAAGCAGAAGCCGTATTCTCTTTTCTTTGCTTGCATCTAAAGCATCATTTTCATCATGTCCCAGAAACAAAGACAAGCAAAGACAATGTGAGAACAGGAAAAAGGTTTTTAAAGAAGCTGTTATGCAAATCAAAGTGGAGAAATGTGCCCACATCCTAATAACGACTAAGATAGAGCACATCACAGCGGTTCTAAAGTCCTCACACTGCTTCCCTGGGTCTCAGAGAATAAACTTTAAAATACTTCTGTTAGTCTATAAATCACCAAATGGCTTAGCGCCTAAATACATCACAGACTTATTATCAGGTCTGGCTCCAGCCTACTCTGCATACCCAGTCTGTAAAAGAGCTAAAACCATGATTTTCTTTCAATCAAGGTTAAAAAACTATTTGTTTAGTATTGTCTTTAAATGTTAATGTCTGGGTGCAATTTGTTGGGGGGGATTTACCCCCCTCTCTGTTTGTGATGTCCCCCCCTCTGGTCATTCATGTTTTATCCCTGGGGGGGATACATTCCTCCCCCCCTCTGGTCTGAATAAGTAATATTATGGATTTTTAAAAATGTATATAAATTAGGGCTGTCTGTTTTAACGCGTTATTAACGCGTTAGACCACAAAATGTTGCGTCAAAACACACGCACCGTCCACTAATGTTTTTTCCCGCCGCGTTCTCCGGACTGTGTTTCTTTTATCCTCGGCGCTTTCCGTAGTTTCAAGAGCACTAGAGACTGTAGCAAAACAGACCCGCGCTCACTGTTGCACAGACTGTTTATTTCATGCGACTTTGGACTAGTTTTATTCTAAAGGCGCTTGTAAATTTCATTACGGGTTACGGTTTTTTGGGCACGTTTCTGAAAGTGAAATCGCTTATTTGGGCTCTAAAATAAGTGATAAAACAGCAGTTATTAAGAGACCTGCCTGCACTAGACTTTTTTTTTTCGAATCAAGCTGAAATATCCCTCCGCCAAAGGAGCCGACGGTAGTAAAGGCAGACAGAGCAACTCTGCTGCACGTATTTTCTGCAGTTTACGGTGCAATAACCGGTGATAACTGCTGAAAGTAGATTACTTGGTGCAGATCACCATGGAGTTACTAAACAGTTGCTAAACAGTTGCTAAACAGTCTTACACTTTGCAAGCAAAGTGTAAGATTGGAATGACCTGGAAATTTAAAACCTTTTTCCAGGCTTAAACTGTATGAATATGGATATCAACAGCAAGCAAAAATATTCAAATAAAATATTGTTGTTGGTGTGAAAGCTCAGAATTAGATGTGTGAGAGAGAGAGAGAGTGAAAAAACTAACAATAGAACTTATGACTTTATTGAAATGTAACATTTTTATTAATTTATATGTATATGCCTAATACCATGTCTATCTTTGTTTAAGAGGCAAAAAAATATATCGGCATGGTATTTATTTACAAATTTAATTACACATTGTGTAAACATCAGGGCGTCATGATTAGTCATTTAGCCATTATAGTCCAGAGTTTAACATTTGGCACTAGGATGTCTTCATTCCAATTCTCAAAAGTGCTTGAAAAATAACTAAATACAAATATTTTTTGTACGAGCATGTATTTTATTATTGTAATTTATTGCAAAATTGCATATTAAAAAACCAAAACAGGCTATTGCACTTTCAGAAATAAAAGGATAAAACATGCAATTAATTTGCAATTAATCTCGAGTTAACTATTGACATTATGTGAATAATTGATTCAAATTAAAAATGTTAATTATTTGACAGCCCTAATATAAATACATGTCTGGTGTCCTTCACATTTGTTAATTTAATTTTTTGTTGTCTGTTTTTAAAGAGTATTAATAAGTTTTCTGCTCGAAGTGGTTAAAGTAAACAAATACCCACTCCCGAGTCCAGACAGTATAGATGGTACAAGTTTAAAAACAATAGTCTAATCTACTGGATCTAGCTATTTACCTGAAAGAGCAGCTGCTAGCTAACCAAGTAATGAATCAGAACGTGTGGCAGCATGAACGTCAACAAAGTATTTTGTCATATTTCGGCCTGAAAAATCAACAGAAAAGGTCAAGAGTAGATGACGGGACGAACAGTCATGGTAATGTTACAGGACGAACTTTGGTGGATGATGAAGATTTGCAGGCAGCGTCACAAGACAAGAAGCAGCAGCAGCCGATTTCTCCATCCTCCCGCCCAGGACAGGTTACATGCTGTCTCGAGTCAGACAGCATGCAGGCCACATAACCTTGTTGTTATGTTCATTTATAAAACACTTGAAATGATCCCCCCCTCTGGTTTTTTTGCAAATCACACACTGGTTAATGTTCTATTTAAAGTGTTATCTGAAACATCATTAGTTTAGGTTTGTAGTCAAACTTCTCTTTACCTGCCTTTATTAAACCACCGCAATGTGCTTTCCTGTTTTTCTTTTCTTATGTTCTGTTCATGTATGGAGGACCAAGTCTTCCATATCTAAAAATAAATACAGAAATAAATAAATGCTCAATAAATAAATAAGCATACAATTCATTGCCACCAAATTAATAAATGTAGGTAGAAATTAAATTATAAAGTAAGACATAAATGTATATACATCTCTTTTAATTAGCTTCTTTATTTATTCACCTTTGTAATAATTGCCTTATTTATTTATTGTCCGTTATAATCTTCAACTTCATTTATTAATTACTTATTTTTTTAAGTATTTATTTATGTGCATGTTAAAATATTTTTGTCTGTTTTATTCTTCCTTTGTATTTTTTACCCTATATATTTCTGTGATGCTATATATTTCTGCCTGTCCTTTTTACATTTCTGTATGCATTTCTGCCTCATTATGCAAATGAGGAGGGCTGTGTCTTAAGGGCTCAACTTCTTCCCATTGGTTGGTTAGCATTTTACTGCATCGGTCAAATTTACATGCTTTTCCCCGCACTAAAGCATTGTTAAGTAATGTCAAACTCAGTAGGCAGACGTTCAGTGTCCGACCTCTAAAGGGAAGCTGCTAATAGACTGGAAGAATTAGAACGCTGTACATTTGGGATCTGAAATGTTTTTCTGTGGTTTCAGATTCGGCTTTCCAGATCAATAACTCATCGGCGGATGATTTATTCTACAAAACAGATACCACTCCGCAACCACAGCAAGGCAGACATGAGCTACAAACATAGTTTCCTCAAAACGAGTCTCCCATCGCGCTGGGTGAATTACATTAGGCCAAAAATCAATAAATTCCGTATCTTGTGACCACCTATGACAAAACTAATATAAAATCATGCCACTAAATAACATCTGTAAGGCACACTTGTTTGTATTCCATTTTAAGCTATTTTCAATTTTTAAGATTTTTTCAATGACAAAAGTTGGCTGAAGTAGTAGAACAATTTCACAAAGAATTCGAGTGAGTGGGTCACATGACCTAGAAGCTATTGAAGAAAAGTCCCAATTTTTGTCTTTAAAAAATATCTTTAAAAATTTAAAATAGAGACCATAGAGTTTGAAGAAGATTTATTATTAACATGAACAAATTGGAATCTGTCAGATAAAATAATTTCATTCTGATTGAAATTAGTCCAATCACAATATTCCAATTGGCGTGCTTACATTACACATTTTTAATCCGATCAGCCCTTTATTCCCGTTACTTCTGTCCATGTAAACGTAGCTACTGATCCTAACTGCACACCTCACCACTGTCTCACTCTCTTCATGCATGTTCTATAATGTCCTCATGCAGGTCAAATACACCACTGCACTCTCTCCCAGACGTCTCCATACCACTACAGGTATGCCATCTGGATAATCTGCTTTTCCACATCAAAGCTATCCGAACTTCATCATTACCATCTGATTCGGTGTCTCCACCCTATCTGTCTACTCTCTCGTTTTTCTCATTTATCATTTCCTCTTGGCACTCATTTTACCTTTACAACACAACCTGTTCATTCACAAACAAATTCTCCACTATCTGTTATCAGCCAATTTGCTTGAAATCCGTTCCAACTCTATCCCTGCTTTAGCTAATAAACATTGATCCTGTCCTTCTTTCCTACTGTCTAACCCCTCACACATCATAATCCTCCCTCTTTGCTTTTGCTACAGATCTTTTTTTTCTTTTCTTTTTTTACACAACATATCTAGCCTCATACCTATCCTACTATTTAATTGCTACCTTCTTTCTCTTAGTGCTTTGCAACTCTTCCTTTGACCACCAACTTCCCTTGTCTTCTCCCCTCTAGCCTAAAGTTACGCCACTCACTTTCCTACCATTTTCTGTCAACACCTTCAATGTAGCCTATTTTTCCAGTCCTCCAACAGTGATTCAGGACTCCAAAGACCTTCTTTCTTAAACTCCTCCCTGAACTTTGTGCAGCACTTCTTCAGTTTTCACCATCTCATCACAGGCTCTGTCTTTCTTCTGTTACTCCCTGTTCTTTGTTTCATCCTTTATCATCATTGCCTTGCTACTCTCCCCTGGTACTGCTTTACAATAGCCTAGTTTAGGGTTTCTCAGCTGGGGCAGCACCGCCCCCTGGAGGGCATTTAAAGGATGAAAGGGGCCACTGAAAGCAATATTTACAAAAGGGGGGAGCTGTGATCCTTTTGATGGGTGTTTTACTGAAGGTAGAAATTTACACCAAAGATGCACAAAATCACTAGTTTAAGCTTTGATCTACTTGAGAAAAGCTGTGGTCTGCAACATCAAAACATGCATGCCACTGAAGGGGCAGGTGCTCAAAGTAAATAAAAGGCCAGATTTGACTGAATTCTTGTGCTGAATATTAGTGTAAATTTAACAGAACTTTTGTAGTTCAATATACCATGACATATTACAAAATAGGTAAAATAGAGTTATACAATAGATTCAAATCTAGGGAAAATTATAGGACATTTTCCCTAGAACCCCAAAAGGGTTTGTCCACGGTTTCCATGGTGGCCCTACATGGGTTTGCCCAAGTAGATTTTAGTGGGCTCTGACTGGGTTTTCAGTAGGGCCCAGATGATTATCTCACATGAAGCCCATCTATGGCCCATGAGGGGGCTTTCAGGTATATTTACCTGGGTCCCAATTGGGTCTAAATTGGGCTAGAATATGGGTAAGAAGTGGGTTTGTCCAAGGTTTCCATGGTGGCCCTACATGGGTTTGCCCAAGTAGATTTGAATGGGCTTTAACTGGGTTTTCGGTGTGGCCCAGATGGTTTACTTACATTAAGCCCATCTGTGGCCCACTAGGGTGCTTTCAGGAATATTTACCTGGCCCTAATTGGGTCTGAACTGGGATAGAATATGGGTAACAAGTGGGTTTGCTAGAGGTCTCCATGGTGGCCCTATGTAAGTTTCTCCCAGATCAATTTTAATGGCTTTTACTGGGTTTTCAGAGGGGCCCACTTACATGAAGCCCAAGTATGGCCCATATATGTGCTTTAAGGAATTTTACTGGGCCTTAATAGGAGTTCAACTGGGCAAGCATGGGTAACAAATGTGTATTTCCACATTTCCATGATGGGCCCATATGCTTTAGCCCGTATGGGTTTAACATGCTCTGACTGGGTTTTCAGGGGGAGCCAGATACCTTGATCCTATAGGAACAATGGGGTCATTCACACCTAACCTGGAAGTGAATGACATTCCTAGATATGCAATCTTAAACAAACCAAAGTCCTAAAATGCTTTAGCACAAAACTTGTTAGAAAAAGAAAGAGAGATGAAGAATTTATTTTGGTCAAGGCTTTTTATTTGGTAATTTCAAATATTGTTAGAAGTTATTTTTTACCACAGCAATTATTAGAACTCCGTTAACACAGAGCAAACAGTGCCACAACAAGAATTGCGCTGGTAAACAAAACAAAAAAAAATCTACAAAATTCTTCACATGAGATTTTTAAAAACAAAAAACTTGTTTACTAGCACACGCACACACACACATCTTGAACAATATTTTTTTATAACACATTGTTGAATAACTTACATGCCACATGCGTGCTTAAACTTGAAAGCTCTCTTAAAACTGTCCATCTTGGAAGACCTGCCCACCTGAGTTTGAACTGGCAGCCTCCCTAGTCGCTCGAACTTTTCTATTTCCACCTCTGTCACGGGCTCCAGTAAACCACTTTGAGAGTGACTTTTCTGTATCTTTGTGTGTAATTCCGTGGATGGATCCATTTCTTATAAGTGCCCCTATATAACAAGCATAGGTAGAAACTGTATTAGTGTTTTACTTTTAGTACAGTGTAACATTAATAAGATTTGTATCTCCCCCTTTATGGTGCAAAAATGCTTGCAGACATCTGCCAAAATAAAAGCACTCTTGAGTCTTTGAAATACAAACAATATTTCAAATTTTGTCAGCTATCAAAACTAAGCCAGTGAAAGAATACTACATGAATAAAACCAAAAATTTAAGTCAGTTTTTAACCTAAAAGATTACTAAAAAAATAAACAAAAGGCATATGACAACCAAAATAAATTAACAAATGATTAAGAAAAAAAAGTGAAAAGAAAAGTTACTCTGACCATAGAAACTGATATTTACCATAGACAACATCAAAGAGACGCAGGTCCCGGAACTTATGTTTCCCATGTCAGCCAAAAAGGTTGAACTGCAATGCCAATTCATGGGACATGAGGAATCCGATAGCTTGTCGTATTGCGTCATCTAAGGACGCTCCTCCAATTTCTGCAACCATGGCAACCTTAAGTATAATGACAATTACAAGACAACATTTGAAAATCATGATTTAATGTTAACTTTAATGGTCATTTTTAAGGAACAGAAATTTTACTTACACCTCCAGACATGAAGTCTGAGTCACCCAGTTTCTCATTCATGCTCAGGACATCATTGATTGTACACATTGGATAAACAGCTCCTTTAGGTGGATCAACCAGTGGTGAAGCAGATTTCTGTCTCAGCAAGGTATTCACCAACTGGCCATGTAGTTTTTGTGTTTCTCTGACCTCCTCAAGAAGCGTAACCAGTCATGTAAACATAGCCTCTCCCAAGCTGGAGCTGCTGCTGCTCAATAAAGTCCCAGGACTTGTAGAAAGACTTGCAGGGGGGCTTCTCAGATTTGGAGCTGGTGTTGTGCTGGGGCTTTCCAGCACAGAAGTTGCAATGGGGCTTCTCTTTTTGTGCACACCGAGACTATACACTTTTGAGGCAGATCCAATTGTGGTAAATTCCAAAGGAGGAGAAGGTAGAACTTCATTCTCCGAGGAGTCCACACTGTCTTCACTTGATGAAAATGTGGCCCATTTTTTGGAGGATCTCAAATGATAAAGCAGAATTTAACAAGTGGTAAAAGTTGGTTAAAAAAAGGCTTAGGTCTAGTGAGCAATTTAACTATTTTAGGATTTTATTGTGAGAGAGATACAGAAACAAGATCTAAACAAGATGCGGAGGACAGTGACGGACTGGACGGTCTGGCATTTGGGCAGTTGCCAGAAGAGCCGCGGGCCCCGTGGGCCGTTTGGGCCGGCCAATCACGAGGCAGCATGATCGTCGGGTGTGCGCGGCCCCTTTCTCCCTGTTCATTGTAGGCCTTCATTATCTCTCGGCCCACTAATAAGCCAAATGTCTCTTGGTTCAGTTTTTATGCATATTAAAGTTAGAGTTCAACACCAATGGGGCTACAAACGTGCGTGTTATTTCCGTGCATGTGAAGTTATATCTGTGTGTTGCGGGCACGTGCACGCGCGTGCATGCGCGTCCCCATGTGGGCCGCTGGTTGGTGAAAATGCCAGGGCCGTTTTTTAATCCCAGTCCGTCACTGGCGGAGGATATAAAAAAAAGTTACAGCTGAACCTACGAAAACAAATAGGGAGTAAAGTTAATTCAATTCAATTTCAATTCAATTTTATTTATATAGCGCCAAATCATGAAACATGTCATCTCAAGGCACTTTACAAAGTCAAGTTCAATCATATTATACAGATTGGGTCAGATTATACAGATTGGTCAAAAATGTCCTATATAAGGAAACCAGTTGATTGCATCAAAGTCCCGACAAGCAGCATTCACTCCTGGGGAACCGTAGAGCCACAGGGAGAGTCGTCTGCATTGTACATGGCTTTGCTGCAATCCCTCATACTGAGCAAGCATGAAGCGACAGTGGGAAGAAAAACCACCCATTAACGGGAAGGAAAAACCTCCGGCAGAACCGGGCTCAGTATGAACGGTCATCTGCCTCGACCGACTGGGGGTTACAGAAGACAGAACAGAGACACAACAAGAGAAACAAAAAAGCACAGACGCACACATTGATCTAGTAATCTGTTCTACATTAGATGGTAGTAGCGGGTGAGCCGTCTTCTCTGGATGATGTCACAGTTAACAGAACGCCAGACCAGGTGTACCTACTATGAAGAGAAAAGAGAGAGAACAGAAAGTTAAAGCAGAAATGACAACACATAATGCATAATTGAAGAACAGTAGAACTCAATAGAGTGAGAAAATTAGATCCTTAAACGTTCATTTGTTTCTGTTTGTTCCACCAAAAACACAGACTCACTCCTTTCAGATGATTCTTGTTGTTCCTGTGAATTACTGCAGTCTTTTTCCGTTTCTTTTATCCATTGTTTTGTTTTATTCTGAAACGTTTCAGTGTACTTCATGATATTTAATAACCATTCAACTTGTTTATTAACTTCATCCTCTGGCAATAGTGACAACAATTCTTCATGAGCAGCTTTCGCACATCCACAAAGTTTATCCAATCTCTCCAGAAATTCTTTTACTTGAGACACATTTTTCTTTTGTTTCATCAACTGTTTCATTTCTGGTATCAATCCTTTCATTTTATTGACAAACCTTTTGCGTTCATTTTGGAGTTTTTCAACCTTATACATCAAAGCCTTTTCAGTAAGTTTGATTTCTCTTTTTTCCTCAAACTCCGTTTCAGAACGCAAGGTACCACCATTAGTGTGACTCATTTTGACCTCTTTTGATTCAGTTTTTTTTCTTTTTCAGTGAAAACTTTGCATCAAATATTTTCACATAAATTTCCAGTACGTGAAAAACACAGCATTTTCTTTCAACAAGGCGTCATCATAATAGATTCCTTTGAAACTCCAAATCGTCGCTTAATCCACTATAAACAGACAGCAATCAAAGTGCGCGCAGAGCCATCAGCGCATGACATCCTTTTCCGACATGCGTTCATTCATTCAGAAAGCCATGAACACACCCTCCAGAGTTAATGCACACGGATTCTTTATCCATAACAAGCAAGAAACAGGTCTGGCTTACCTGTTCTTCATCATATGGCGTTTTCGGTGTGGCGCTTTGTCCGGCGTTGCGGGCGCGGCCGCACTTACTTTGCGTTGTCTTGGTTTATTTGTGGATTCCTGGATTGCGAGCGATGGCTCTCATTATAGTGCCTTTTTTTGTTGACAAAATGTTGCGACTCCAAAAAGAATCAGCCTAGTCGCTTGAGAGGGAAAGGTAGGGTCCTGTTTGTCTGACGCGCTGCCGTCGCTTGAGAAGAGAAGCGCACTGAATCCAGGATTATATAGTGAATAATTTATTATTCAGTGGTCTTCAACGTTGTTTACACTCAATTTGGAAATCGGTCTATATGGTACATGATCTGTAGTTCATCTTAGCACGGCAAAACGGTCAACAAAAATTACGGCTACCCCGCTCCCCTCTCTCCTGTCAAAACCTAGTACAGGTAAGCACGCCTATTTTGAAGCAACCAGCCCCCTTCACCAAATGTGTCACATGACATGCACGCTACACATCACCATAGCAACCATTCACCATGTGACAAATAAACATAATACATTTATGGCTCCCACAATCTGTTTGAAGATCCAATGTCGCTTTTGCCCTTGCAAGCTTTCGTCGTACTTCTCCATAGTAGTCTTTAGAAAAGAAATTTAAAAAGAAAAAGTATTTACACAATTATAAATCTAAACCTCACGTTTAAAATTTTCATACAAGTAAATGTTTGTCACCTGCATTTCCAAAGACACGCACATAGCATATCTTCCATGAAGCATCTGGCTGTAGTTGTTGCTTTACTGCTTTAGTGACATTTATACCAAGGCCAGAAGCACTGGACCTTGTTTTCATCTGTGAACCAACATGATGGGATAATTTCCACCAACTTCTTTCCCTCTGTTGACTCTTCACTGAATTCAACAACGCTGAAGGACATGCTGGAAGTTCATATTAAGTCAATTAGTGGTCATGTAACTGAGGAAAGACAACATGGCCGTCCCGCAAAGGAAGGGCTACCAGTTTTTTTGTCAGGCTTGTCACCGGTACACCATAAAGATGGTCAGAAAGTTGCATCACAGTTCAGATTCCTAGACAAGATGAATCGATAGGGTATCTGCAGAAACAGTCTTGTTGTTCATAAAATTGACACACAGTGTATATGGCCCCAGATAACAACTGTATTATATTCCTTATTACAGCAACCTTGCCCTCAACGTCAAAACAGTTATCTCCTACGCAGCATGATATGACAGTTCCCTCATGTCTGTAATGCCTGAACTGCATGTGAGCAGGAAAGTCTGGGAGAGTTGGACCGCATGAATGTGGCATTTGAGCTTTAGTCTGTCTTCCATCTTCTCCCAGAATGGGCTTTTCTGCTAAACGCCGGATGATTTGTTGGAGAGGGTTTTGGGGTCTTCGTACAAGTCGCTTCAATGTCCCAAGATAATTTTCAAAGGGAAAACATGAAATATTGTCCAAGGCACCATATTTTCTGGCATCATCAGCGAAATGTATGAGACAGTGGGTATTGTAGACTAAGTGTTCTGTTCCATATAACCAGTGTGCAATTTGCAAAAAAAAAAAACAGAGGGGGGGGATCATTTCAAGTGTTTTATAAATGAACATAACAACAAGGTTATGTGGCCTGCATGCAGTTTGGCTCAAGACAGCATGCATGCTGGGCGGGAAGGTGGAGAAATTGGCTGCTGCAGCTGCTTGTCTTGTGACGCTGCCTGCAAATCTTCATCATCCACAAAAAGTTTGTCCTGTAACATTACCATGGCTGTTTGTCCCGTCATCTACTCTTTACCTTTTCTTTTTCGGGCCGAAATATGACAAAATACTTTCGGAGTGGGTATTAGTTTACTTTAACCGCTTCAAGCAGAAAACGTATTAATACTCTATAAAAACAGACAACAAAAATTTTTATTAACAAATGTGAAGTACACAAGAAATTAGGGCTGTCAAACGATTAAAATTTTTAATTTGAATCGATTAATCACATAATGTCGATAGTTAACTCGAGATTAATTGCAAATTAATTGCATGTTTTATCCGTTTATTTCTGAAAGTGTAATAGCCTGTTTTGGCATTTTAATATGCAATTTTGCAATAAATGACACTAATAAAATACATGCTTGTACAAAAAATCTTTTTATTTTGTCAATTCTCAAGCACTTTTGAGAATTGGAATGAAGACATCCTAGTGCCAAATGTTAAACTCAAGTATAATGGCTAAATGACTAATCATGACGCCCTGATGTTTACACAATGTGTAAATAAATTTGTAAATAAATACCATGCCGATATATTTTTTTGCCTCTTAAACAGAGATAGACATGGTATTAGGCATATACATATAAATTAATAAACATTTTGCATATCAATAAAGTCATAAGTTCTATTGTTCGTTTTTTCACTCTCTCTCTCACACATCTAATTCTGAGCTTTCACACCAACAACAATATTATATTTGAATATTTTTGCTTGCTGTTTATATTCATATTCATACAGTTTAAGCCTGGAAAAAGGATTTAAATTTCCAGGTCATTCCAGTCTTACACTTTGCTTGCAACTGGGCAGAAGCTTAATACCCTGAATGAGACTGTTTTGCAATGGTTTAGTAACTCCAGGTCCTTCGTTTGGCAACGTAATTCAGCCTTAGTTTGTCAAATACAAAGAAAACAAATTAATAAGCATTAAAGTACGGTTTATCGGTTGGGTTTCTGCAATGTTATCAGCATGTTAAAAACTCACCTTCAGAACCAATGTCTGCTCAAAATGGTGATCTGCACCAAGTAATCTACTTTCAGCAGTTATCACCGGTTATTGCACCGTAAACTGCAGAAAATACGTGCAGAGTTGCTCTCTCTGCCTTTACTACCGTCGGCTCCTATGGCGGAGGGATATTTCAGCTGGATACAAAGTCTCATGAAATAAACAGTCTGTGCAACAATGAGTGCGGGTCTGTTTTGCTACAGTCTCTAGCGCTCTTGAAACTACGGAAAGCGCTGAGGGCAAAAAGAAACACAGTCCGGAGAGTGCGGCGGGGAAAAAACATTAGGGAACGGTGTGTGTGTTTTGACGCGCAATTAACGGCAAAAAAAAAAATGTCGGCGTTGTGGTCTAACGCGTTAATAACGCATTAAAACTGACAGCCCTAATTTATATACATTTTTAAAAATCCATAATATTACTTATTCAGACCAGAGGGGGGGAGGAATGTATCCCCCCCAGGGATAAAGCATGAATGACCAGAGGGGAGGACGCCACAAACAGAGGGGGGGGTGAATCCCCCCCGGCAAATCGCACGCAGCATATAACTTTGTAAAATTGGCAACATAACACTTTAACAGTTTTCAAGCATAGTCACAGTATTTACAACACAAAACAGGACTGAGAAGAATTCTCATTTCTATTGAGAGCAACAGAAAGTTGTTCTACATTTGGGCTGATAGTCGTCCTTGAAGAACCACTGGGCCAGTGTACAACAGAAATTGTCTGAATTCTGTTGCCTTCCATTGACTGTATTCCATCAGTGAACGTGGTTTTCTAGAAAATTTTCTTGGAAGGTGATCTCTGACTGATTTCAAGTCCGTCCGTCCGTCCGTCCGTTGTCTTCCGCTTATCCGGGGTCGGGTCGCGGGGGTAGCAGCTTCAGTAGGGAGGCCCAGACGTCCCTCTCCCCAGCCACTTGGGCCAACTCCTCAGGAGGAACCCCAAGGCGTTCCCAGGCCAGCCGGGAGACATAGTCCCTCCAGCGTGTCCTGGGTCTTCCCCTGGGCCTCCTCCCGGTGGGACGTGCCCGGGACACCTCTCCAGGGAGGCGTCCAGGAGGCATCCTGACCAGATGCCCGAGCCACCTCAACTGGCTCCTCTCAACGTGGAGGAGCAGCGGCTCTACTCTGAGTCCTCCCCGGATGACTGAGCTCCTCACCCTATCTCTAAGGGAGAGCCCAGACACACTACGGAGAAAACTCATTTCAGCCGCTTGTATCCGGGATCTCGTTCTTTCGGTCACGACCCAAAGCTCGTGACCATAGATGAGGGTAGGAACGTAGATCGACCGGTAAATCGAGAGCTTCGCCTTTTGGCTCAGCTCTCTCTTCACCACAACGGATCGGTACAGCGCCCGCTTCACAGCAGACGCTGCACCAATCCGCCTGTCGATCTCCCGCTCCATCTTCCCCTCATTCGTGAACAAGACCCCAAGATACTTAAACTCCTCCACTAGGGGCAGGACATCCTCCCCAACCCGGAGAAGGCACTCTACCCTTTTCCGGTTCAAGACCATGGTCTCGGATTTGGAGGCACTGATTTTCATCCCGGCCGCTTCGCACTCGGCTGCGAACCGCTCCAGTGAGAGCTGTAGATCACGCCCTGATGAAGCCAATAGGACCACGTCATCCGCGAATAGCAGAGACGCAATCCTAAGGCCACCAAAGCGGATCCCCTCAACACCTTGGCTGCGCCTAGAAATTCTGTCCATAAAAGTTATGAACAGAATCGGTGACAAAGGGCAGCCTTGGCGGAGTCCAACTCTCACCGGAAACGAGTCCGACTTACTGCCGGCAATGCGGACCAGACTCTGACACCGGTCGTACAGAGACCTGACAGCCCTTATTAAAGGGTCCGGTACTCCATACTCCCGGAGTACCCCCCACAGGATCCCCCGGGGGACACGGTCGAATGCCTTCTCCAGATCCACAAAGCACATGTAGACTGGTTGGGCAAACTCCCATGCCCCCTCAAGAATCCTGCTGAGGGTATAGAGCTGGTCCAGTGTTCCACGGCCAGGACGAAAACCACACTGCTCTTCCTGAATCCGAGATTCGACTATCCGACGGACCCTCCTTTCCAGAACCCCTGAATAGACCTTACCAGGGAGGCTTAAGAGTGTGATTCCTCTGTAGTTGGAACACACCCTCCGGTCCCCCTTTTTAAATAGGGGGACCACCACCCCAGTCTGCCAATCCAGGGGAACTGCCCCCGATGTCCACGCAATGTTGCAGAGCCGCATTAACCAACACAGCCCCACAACATCCAGAGCCTTAAGGTGATTTCAAGTGATTAGAAATAATGGAAATGGTAACTGCCGACAGACGACACCTTAAAGGTCCTTTGATCCACAAACAACTTTTTTAACATGTCCTAAGCAAACTAGATGCATATAGCAAAGCACAAAGCTTGACACCATTCCTACGCCAAGCTGCTGCAAGGGTGAAACTCCATGATGGTGGTCTTCATCTGTCAAAAGTTCAAAAGTTTCATCTGTTCATAGAGGTGCTTTACAATCAGGAAACACAATCCCCTTATCCATGTAAATTCCATGCTCTGCACAGTGTTCATAGGAGCTGTAGCCAGAATAACCTTTGATACATTTCAAAAATGCACGAGCAGGTGCATCACAAATAAAGGCATGTGGCAGTGCAACATTAAAATGTTTTCCTCTGTAATTCAAACCGTCTCGAGTTACTGACTTCAGGTCTTCAATAAACTCTTTTAAGTATGTTGTGACAGAGTCAGGCTTGGCCACACCTGCATACAAGCCAATGATAAACACATCAGACTTTGGAAATTCATTAATCATGGCCAAAATAGGCCACAATTCCATTTTTGAACTTTTGAAGAGTGGTAAGCCATCAATGTTCACCCGGAGAGTCAATGTATCAACTGAAAGATGAGTCATTTAACAGCTGTGATGTTAGTGCCTTAGCCAGTCAAAACTGATAGTAAATACCATGTCCCATTTCTTTCACTTCAAAGGCTTTGGGAGTTGACAAAAGACTTCTAGAATCCTTGGGTAAATCCAAACCATAGTGCGCTAAAAGTAGCAGCTCTGTCAATGCACTGTGTGAGATATTTCGATTTGCTGCCCAATCAGAAAGCTTAATTTTAAGCTCTCGTGTGGGATCAGTTTCTCTAGAGATGCTGTTCAAATCTATCTCAATGCTACTGGCAGTACATTTTTATCCAGCGAATGATTGTTCTTCATTTTTATCATCAAATTCTAAATCGGACTCTTTTTTGTTTTTACTCAAATTAACCTCAAAGTTCCACTCTTCACTGGAAATCAGGTTGTCCACTTCCGAAGCACAATCCAAATCAGAAAATGTGCCACTTTTGAAGTTCAAGTCTTCCAAAAACTTTAAATGCTCAGAAACTTTGGCTTTAATTCGTCATCTTTTTGTCCGAGAACTACAATAGTATTCCATTCTTTTAATTCTGTAAAACACAAACAAAGCACACTTTCAGATGGCTACTAAGAATGAGAGAATACTTGTCTAAAACCTGAAATGTAATTTTGTCTTTGCCAAAAACTTTATGAAACACAACAATGATTAATCATTTTACTATTAAGTTCCTTCATATGTTAGTTGTAATTTAAAAGGTGATAAACAAGGACAAATTGAGTTTTCAGGATGTATAATTGGTATGGAATTAAAATTGATATTTCCCGAGAAGTGCAATAAACAACCCACCAATAAATAAAAACAACAGCCCGCCCTGAATCATAAAATAAATGTGCATGTCTTAGGTGTCGCTTTTTCTAATGTCACTGATGCAACTGGTTAGTTGCATCAGTTGCACTTATTACTCTGTGGAATTAGCAAAATCTAGAAAATAATTCAATATTGATTATACTTTTAAAAATTGTTTCAACACTGATTTGTGTAAGGGATTTCTTTATTTTGAAAATTTATAACAACTTGCATCATGTCACTCTCACACGTGCCACTGAGAAATATTGCATTTGTTTCTATGAATGTACTTAAAATTGCATTTTTATACAGATTGCTTCATTTCTCAAGCCAAATTTGAAAGCACATAGACAAAATTACTGTTAAGCTCATTTATAATTACCCTATGTCTAGTATCATTTAAGGCATTATCGCTTAGATATTTTAGAGTGGCTAAAGCAATAACTAAACCGTTGTTAAATGACTCATCTTTCAGTTCATACTCTAAAAGGTTAACATTCATAGGGTACCACTCTTCAGAAGCTCAAATGGACTTGTGGTCTATTTTGGTCATGTCTAAGGAATTTCCAAAGTGTTAGTTTTGGCAGAAGTAGTCATTTGTACATAAAGCTTGCCTGATAAAATGGTTATAAAATTATAACAAAACATTTAATTCCAAAAACCTACCTTTTTCAAATCATTAAAAGGTGATCTTCACAGTTTGATTCTCTTGAAGTCTGCAAAGAAATATATTTTATTAATGCATTAATAGGCTTTTCCAAATAATAAAATACTTAAGCCTTTGTATAGACTAATCACTGTAGCCATATATTGTAATACTTTGGGAATCCCCGAGTTAGAGCCGATAAAAATATATATGGTTCCGATTGTACCAAAAATAAGCAGATGTAATATGTCTAGATGTTGTGTTGTTGTTGCATATGTGTTGTCTGCATATGTAGAAGTTGCACATGTATTTGTTGTATATGTAGATGTAGCACATGTCTATGTAGCACATGTCTATGTTGCACATGTCTATGTTGCACATGTAGATGTTGCACATGTCTATCTGCTATTGTGTTGTTAAGTCACTGTGATCTTGCCAGTTCATGTACAGTAAACTAACCTACACCTTGCAGTTGTTTTATGATGCTGTTGCCCCCTGTTGTTGGTTCGTGTAATTGTCTGCACGTCTGTAACTTGGTTTATGTCATTGCTCTCAGCTGTTGGTATATGCTGTTGGTCGTTGTTGTTGGTTCATGTCGCTGGTCCTTGTCGTTGGTGCTTGTTGCCTGTTCCCCTCGCCATCATTAACAGTGGAAGTACATTTTCTGTTGTCTAAGTGTTTGTTTAAAAAAAATACAAAAATGTTTTTTCATTATCAATAGCTCCAAAATGATTAGATTTCCACGAATCTCCTGGTATTTACTTCAGGCATTAATTAGGACAGCAAAGGAGGAAGGAGGGGGCCTGGCGCAAATCGCTTTGGGATAATAATGGGGGGGGGGGTACATTTATAGGCTTAAAACTTTAAAATAAAACCAAAGGGGTCCGCCAATGGCCCGTGAATAAATGTGTGCTCGCACTGGCAGGATTCAAAGTGCTTTATATGGTATCTACTGTCTGGATCGCCGGGTTGTTTTAATCGTAGCTCAACCAAAACTTTTTTCAGACACTAGGGGGCGTAATAAACCAATGGACGCTAACGGTGCAGTTTCATGAAAGTTATTTATATTATCAACTGACAATACATAATTATCCTTGGAGGACTCTAACAAAATGCAACCCATAATTTATAAAAAGGGTGCACTTGAATAATAGGCCACAATAATATTGTATTTTGATGTTTAAAATTATCAAAATGCCACCCTTTTTTAATCAGAGGCTCTGGGGTCTCCCTGCTCCCTGAGAGCAATAACATTAACCAATGACGGAAGCTACAGACGTGCAGACAATTACGTGAACCAACAACAGGTGGCAACAACATCATAAAACAACTACAAGGTGTAGGTTAGTTTACTGCACATGAACTGGCAAGATCACAGTGACTTAACAACACAATACCAGATAGACATGTGCAACCTAGACATATGCAACATCTACATGTGCAACATAGACATATATAACATAGACATGTGCAACATAGACATATGCAACATAGACATGTGCAACATAGACATATGCAACATCTACATGAGCAACATAGACATATATAACATATACATGTGCAACATAGACATATGCAACATAGACATATACAACAGACATGTGCAACATAGACATATACAACAGACATGTGCAATATAGACATATGCTACATCTACATATACAACAAATACATGTGCAACTTTTACATATGCAGACAACACATATGCAACAACAACACAACATCTAGACATATTACATCTGCTTATTTTTGGTACAATCGGAACCCCATAAAAATAAACTGTTGCACTCCGGTCCAAGAGGGCACGTGATTCGAGATTTGCTGCTCAGCCAATCAGATCCCTGTCTATGAGGGGCACAACCATTGTGGTCTAATTTTTCCATTTTTATTTTGACCGATGACATCATCACCCCCCCCCCCCCATTTTTCTCCAAGTCCCACCAAAGCAGACTACTTTTTCTGTACTTCGTTTGTGCTGCTTTCGTTTCTGATTCAAACTTTATGCTCTATACATTCAGGTGATTACGTGACCAACTAAATTGATTACACATGTGCAACAAATTTTACCTGCTGCTGTTTGTTGTTTCACGCCGTTTTTGACCCTGGATATTATTGTCAGCAATTTAGTCTGCGACAAAGTTAAATCATATGTTATTGCCAACACTGAGAAGAATGTAAGTCTTTTAATTATATTTCTACTGATAAACCAGTGACATTACTGTGAAATTGCTTCATTTACCGAGCCTGTTTTCGCCCTACAGCGTTCTTATTCAATTATTTTAATATTTATAATCGGCAAAGATCTCCTGGAAAACATGTTCCTTAATCACAGACATCATATACGTAGACACGTCATAGGGCGCAGGTTCGCTCGTCAACGTCACCGCCATATTGTATGTGGCAGAAAAAAGTTGAGTTCTGTTATTGTGAACGTGAATCAGAAAAGATGCCTCATTCCTGTGCTGCATGGAAATGTATTCTGGCTGATTTCTACGGTGGCCGACAGGTGCAAATGCCTTGCAACTTCAGCAAACGCGCTGCATATACATAAACGCGATTCAAAAAGAAAACCACTTTCATCAATTTGACAACACCTGTGCAGCATTCAGCAAACGCGCTGCATATACATAAACGCGATTCAAAAAGAAAACCAACTTCATCAATTTGACAACACCTGTGCAGCATTCAGCAAACGCGCTGCATATACATAAACGCGATTCAAAAAGAAAACCAACTCCACAACGGAAGTGCTCCAGGCCTCTAGGGGGAGCACTAAGTGGAACAGCTGATTTTAGACCCCACGGAACTTGTTCGTTCTTCAGACTAAACGCTTGCCCAGAATGCACCGCGGCCACAGCTTGATTCGAGACAGCGCAAACAGAGCTCACAGCGGTAAGTTAAAAATTCCCTTTTCTGTTGCTGTTATTGTTCAAAAGTACGTTTTAAGATCGTTTGAGGCGAGAACATTATACTTTTAAGCTTCCCTATGTGGCCCGTTTACAGAGTTAGTGCATAATTTTAATAAAAAGTCCGACGTTGAGCGGAGCAGAGTGACCCGCAGAGTCTGTTTTTAATACACTTCTGTCGGTCAAGTCATAAACATAATATAAGAGTAGACGCGTGATTGGGCGGGTTCTGCCTATGCTGCGATGCGTCAGAGCGTCCGGCATCTTTTTTTTTTTTTTTTTTTTTTTTTTTCTCCAGTGTTATGGAGGACCAAGTCTTCCATAATTAAAAATAAATACAGAAATAAATAAATGCTCAATAAATAAATATGCATACAATTATGTGCCACCAAAAATATAATAAACAAATAAATGTAGGTAGAAAATAAATTATACAGTGAGACAAAATGTATATATCTCCTTTAATTAGCCACTTTATTTATTAATTACTTATTTTTTTAAGTATTTATTTATGTGCATGTTATAATATTTTTGTCTGTTTTATTCTTTCTTTGTATTTTTTTGCCCTATTTATTTCTCCGATGCTATTTATTTCTGCCTGTCCATTTTACATTTCTGTTTGTCTTTTTTACATTTCTGTCTGTCCTTTTTACATTTCTGTTTGCTGTTTTTACATTTCTGTCTGTCCTTTTTACATTTCTGTTTCTCGTTTTTACATTTCTGTCTGTCCTTTTTACATTTCTGTTTCTCGTTTTTACATTTCTGTCTCTCGTTTTTACATTTCTGCCTGTCCTTTTTACATTTCTGTATGCATTTCTGCCTCATTATGCAAATGAGGAGGGGCTGTGTCTTAAGGGCTCAACTTCTTCCCATTGGTTGGTTAGCATTTTTACTGCATCGGTCAATCTACATGGCTTTCCCCCGCACTAAAGAATTGTTTAGTAATTTCAAACTCAGCAGGCAGACGTTCAGTGTCCGACCTCTTACGGGAAGCTGCTAATAGACTGGAAGAATTAGAACGCTGTACATTTGGGATCTGAAATGTTTTTCGGTGGTTTCAGATTCGGCTTTCCAGATCAATAACTCATCGGCGGATGATTTATTCTACAAAACAGACACCTCTCTGCAACCACCGCATGGCAGACACTGAGCTACAACCGTAGTTTCCTCAAAACGAGTCTTAGTCCGTGGGCCGGAATTTGTGTCTCCTTAAGAAGTTTCGTATGAACTGTCAGACGGCAACTTTCTTCCACCGGGAAAAGTTGCTACACATAGTAGTGATCTCAAAACACCAATGTTCCCACGTTTTCACTTGCACATTAATAAGTTATTGCTGATAAAAAATCTAAACGGTTGCGCTCCCGTGCGAGAGGTCACGTGATTCGATTTTTGCTGCTCAGCCAATCAGATCGCTGTATTGTCAGCTGAGTGCGTTCAATCTGTAAGCTGTTGTGAAAATTTGTTTCCAGACGAAGAAAGCCCAATAATAGTATTTTCTGGCGCCAGTTGGCAAAGATCTTGATGGCAAGGAAAAAGAAATAGCCCAGACCATCCATCATCCATTTTCTAACACGCTTATCCCTGCTGGGTTCGGAACGGTGCCGATCTCCGGCTGTCAATGGGCGAGAGGCGGGGTATAAACTGGACAGGTCGGCAGTCCATCACAGGGCAGAAATAGCCCAGACTTTTGCTCATTGTGATATCACCAAGACCTGCTGCGCACTGCCCCCCCCCCCCCCCCCCCCCAAGGAAAGAGGAGAGATGACCCCGAGGAAATCCCCCAGCCACCGCAATGCCGACGCCCCCAAGAGCCGCAGGGACGAGCCCGTGGGCTCCCCGGCAGCCAGCCGCGCTGAAGTGGTCCTGGCCATGGGCCCTGGGGGCCAGAGGCCTCAGGGGCGCCCCGCCCCCGCGGCAGGGGCCCCGGCCGCCCCCCGGGGGGCCAGGCCCCACAAAGCCGCCGTCGGGAATGGGCCGGCGCCCACCCGGGGACCCGCCCAAAACCCGAGGACCGTCAATGCGCCAGAGGGCCAAGGTGCCCGCCAACGCAGCGGAGGAGAGCAGGACGTGGGGGGATGGGCTCCGCACCTATCGGAGACTTGAGATGTTCTTGGGAGAGGGAGCGGACCGGACCCGAACCTGGGAAAAAAAAACTCATTCACAGCATCCCTCCCTAGTGCCCCACTCACCACACACAGACACAAAAAAATGGACGCTGTACACACATTCCCACATAACATTCACATCCAAAAATCCCAAGTGGGGGGGGGGTCACCACAATTCAACTATACGACTGCCTGTGCCCAACCCCCGGCCCTGCCCACGGACCAGACGACCCCCGGATCAGGCCCCCCAAAGAGGGGGGGCCAACATGACCCGTACGGGCCACCCGACCAGAACCCCCCCTCACCCACTATATACTTAACAAACCCCCTCCCACCCCGACCTTACCCTAGCCACCCCTGCCCCCATCCCTTCCTGGGGAGAGCAGAGGCGTCAGCCCCAGACCCGGCAAGCCGCTGGCTACCCGCAGCAGCCCCCCGCCAAGACCCCGGACCCAGTGGTCCGCACCTCCTCCAGGCCCCAGACTCCGTGCCGCGATCGGAGATCGGGGTGTGCAAAAGACCCCCGATCCTCCCTACGCCCGCTCAGATGTTGTGTTGTTGCATGTTGATCTCGGGTGTGTTTAAAAACTGGGAGCACCGAAGGGGGTGCACGGCACAGCCCACCTCCCCTCCGGAAGGAAGCTGGTGCCAGCGCCCCCCCTCCAAGCAACTACCCAGAACCTTCAATGTCTAAATGCGAGAGGGGGTGAAGGGAGCCATCCGAAGAGAGGCTCACACAACATAAGCCCCCCCCTCAGACGTCTTCCCCCCACCCCCCATATCGTGGCCTACATGAATGTGCATTGTGAAAATGTTTGAAGTGAAAGTGTCTAAAATGCATGATAAAATTGGGGAGAGGGACGTCACCAGAAAGTGGCAACCTCCAGTAACGCCCCCTCCCCAAGGACCTACATGTGTGGCGGCGTGATGGAGCAGGCAGAGGGACGAGTCCGGGGATGGGGAGCAAAGGACTGGGGAGCCAACCCAGGGAGCCAGCTCCCCTACTGACTCCAATAGGCACCCCCGCTCCCCGAAAGCCCCACCCGGAGAAAGGGGCCCCTCCAGCGGCACCACCATAGCCCGGGGGCCGGGGAGAGGCCGCAGGGCCTGCCAGTCAACCACCCACCAGGACCAACACCTCCACCTCCCCCAGCCCACCCACCAAGCCTACTGGCTTTAACCCCCCCCCCAAAAAAATTAATAATAATAATAATAAATATATATGTATATAAATAAATAAAAATAAATAAACAAATAAATTAATAAGATGGGGGACCCTGGCCAGCCAGCCCGCACGAGACATCCCAGACCCCAACCCCCAGGCGAAACCGGCACCGGGAGACTACACGGACCAGGACCGGGACAGGGGGCCGGACACAAGCCCACCAGAACGTCCATCCCCCCCGTAGACTTAACCCCTCCCCAACAGTAACATTCAAACATCTCAACATACATTCGACAGTAGACATTCCGGCTGGGTAAGTCACTACTCCCCCTCCCTCCCCTCCCCCCAGTAGCAGAGTGCCAACCCAAAGAAAGGGAAGAGCATCTGCCCTGAGATGTTAATGGCCATGCCCCCCTACCAGGCCCCCCAGCGCACCAGAGGCCCCGTGCAGGGGCAGACACCCGGGCGCTCGCCGGCCCAGACCCCAAGCGGCACACCCCCCGGAACCGGAACCCCCGAGGCCCCGCCGGGGCCCCCGCCCGAGGGCGGCGCGCCCCAGGGACCACAGGACCCCAGACCCATCCAGGACCGACCCAGCGACAGCACAGCCACCAGGTCAGTAACCCACGTCCGTCACCACACAGCTCCCCAAGAGCGACGCAAGCAGCGCTGTAGGCCACCCGTAGGTCTCCCAAGCTCCTCCCAGATGGGGGCAACAGACCCTGGAGTCAGACCCACCAAGCGCCCCACTCCGAGTGCCCCCAGAGCCCCAGGAACCCCTCCACCCAGCCACTGCGCCCTGCAGGAAGCAACCCACCGCCCCCCATTCCACTAAGTGATGGTGCTAATCAAAGGAGCCCAAAGAGATCGATCAGATGTGGAAGCAGATGCTGTCTCAAGATTAATATGATCCAACAAAAGATCTCTATACTGATTGATACTGAGATTTTCTTTACTTTTCCAATTCATGAGGATAGTTTTCTTTGCGATACATAGTGCAGTGAAAACCACACTTATATAGATATATTTATACACACACACACACACACACACACACACACACACACACACATACATACATACATACATACATACATACATACATACATACATACATACATACATACGTGTGTGTGTATGTGTTATGAATATAAGGATCAATTTGTTAAATCTAAACATTGTGGTGTTCATTATTTCATAAAACCCTGTGTCATGGTTTAAGTTGTCGCCTCTGTTTATTTTGTAGTTCACCCAGCTCTCCCTCCCACAGCCATTAATCACACCCACACTAATTAGTCTTCATTCCCGTCACCTGTCAGGCTCCCTTTATAAACTCACCTCAGTTGTCTCTTCGTTGCTGGCTCGTAGTGTTTGTTGCTCTCCCTCGTGTCTGCCTGCACCTGTTCCCCGTCTTGGTTCCTGGTCCGTCAAGTTTTGGTTTTGTTGGGCTGCGCTGCTGGCTTCAGTCTCTTCGTCTTGGTCTCGTCTCTGGTCCTGCAGCAGCCCAGCTCCTCTCTGTCTCGTGGACTCTGTACCTGCCAGTCAGCTCCTGCATCATTCACCTCCGTCTGGTAACAACGTTGGTTCCTCATGTCACTACCATCCACCTGCAATAAACTCTCTTAAATTCTACTCTGTGTGTGTGTGCTGTGTTCGGGTTCACCCTCGACAAAATCATGACAGTACGAGCCAGCCACTGGGTGAACCCGAGCACGCACAGAGTCACGATGCAGGAGCTGGCAGGATCTGCTCCGCCTCAGTTAAATGTCTCCGTGGGTGTCTTCGCCGCTGGATGAGTTCCGCTGGAGGAATCGTTCTCCGCGGAGCCCACCTCCGACGCAGCCCAGCGTCTCAAGTTCCTGTCAGCGTCTCAGTTCCTGTCTGCGTGCTCAACTTCCTGTCGGCGTCTCAAGATCCTCGCTCTCAAGTTCCTGTCTGTGTGCTCAAGTTCCTGTCTTAGATCTTTAGTTTCCTAGTTTAGCTTTATTTTCCAGATTTGCCTTAGTTTCCTGGTTCTCTCGTTTTCTAGTTAGACATCTAGTTCTCTAGTTTCTGTTGTTGTTTTGAGTTATTTTTGCCCAGGGGTTTTGAGTTACTTAATCTTTGGTTTTAGAGTTTTTTCAGTGTTCCTTAGAGTTTTTCTTAGAGTTCTTTAGTTTCGGTTTGTGTTCCTGCTTAGATTACTTGAGTTTTTGTCTTGCTTGGGGTTTTATTTATTTCAGCTCAGTTCTATTGTTCTGGGTTTGTTTTTAGTCTTTCGTGTTTTGTTTCTGAATTCTAGTTTTACCTTAGATTTTGTTTGTGTTCTTTTTTCTAGTTTTAGTTATCTAGTTGTTTTTCAGTTGAGCTGCCCCTGCCCTCGTCTCCCTGTTTGGCTTAGTCTCATAGTTTTTCTTTTGGTTTTGGTCCCCTTCCTAGTGTTCTGGTTTGTTTCGGTTTTCTAGCTGTAGCCCCTGTAGTTCTTGTTTGGCCCAGTAGTTTTCTGTTTTTCCCTGTGGATCCCTGTCTAGTTTGTCAATTCAGGTCTTAGTTCCGTATCTGTTCTTAGTTTCGTTGTTTTATCCCCTTAATGTCTGTGTCATAGTTCCTGCGCTGTCTGGGTTCCTGCGCTGTCTGGGTTCCTGCGCTCTCTAAGAGGTTCCCTGCGCTCTTAAAGGTTCCCTGCGCTCTTAAAGGTCTCTACACCCTTAGTTCCCCTGTTTAGTTAGTTTGATGTTTCCGAGCCCCCATTAGCTTCATTTTAGACTTCCCTGTTTCTTTTTATTTCCTTGTTGTGCCCTGGTTTAGTTCGGTTAGTCCCCTTTAGTCCTCTGTTTCCGTTTAGTTTGGTCTCCCAAGGTCTCTGGTTTCCGATCACCTTTTTCTGTTTTCTTGCCCTCCCCGGGAGGTGGCGCCAGAGCCCTCCGACGCACCTTTATGCCGGCTGAGCCCTCAGGTCCTCTCGGCCTGTCGCTGCCCAGTTTAGGTACCGCTGCCAGAGCCCTCCGACGTTCATTAATCGTCGGCTGTGCCCTCTGGTGTACCCGGTCAGTCGCTGCCCAGCATACGCAGGTCGCCACCAGAGCCCTACGGCGCTCCTGTGTCGTCGTCTGTGCCCTCTGGTGTACCCGGTCAGTTGCTGCCCAGCGCATGCTTGTCGCTGCCAGAGCCCTTCGGTGCATCCGTGTCGCCGTGTGTGCCATCTGGCGCGCCTGGCCTGTTGCTGCCTAGCTCACCCTCTAGTTCCTGGTGTTTGTGTTTTTCTTGGTTTCTCTGCGAGTTTAGACGCCCTCCGTTCTTGGTTCCCCGGCGTGATAGGACGCCCTCTGGTCCCTGGTATTTTAGAAATTCCCCTCAAGCCCTGGCATTTTCTTCCCTTGCGCCCCGGCGTTTTCCTCACGCCCCGGCGATCCTTCTCCTTGCGCCCCGGCGGTTCCCTCACGCCCTGGCGATCTCGTCCCTTGGGCCCCAGCGTTTCCCTCACGCTCCGGCGGTGTCCTTCCCTTGGCGTTTCCGCACGCCCGTTCTTTCCCCCGGCGTTTCTGTACGTTAGTTGTGCCCCAGCGTTTCCTTACGCTGTTGAGCCCTAACGTATCAGTCCGCCTGTCCTTCCCCCCTTGGCGTTTCCACACGCCCGTTCCTTCCCTTGGCGTTTCCGCACGCCCATTCTTTCCCCCGGCGTTTCTGTATGTTAGTTGTGCCCCAGCGTTTCCTTACGCTGTTGAGCCTTAACATATCAGTCCGCCTGTCCTTCCCCGCTTGGCGTTTCCATAAGCCCGTTCCTTCCCCTTGGCGATTCCATACGCCCGTTCCTTCCCCTTGGCGTTTCCATACGCCCGTTCCTTCGCCTTGGCGTTTCCATATGCCCGTTCCTTCCTCTGGCGTTTCCATACGCCCGTTCCTTCCCTTTTGGCGTTGTGTATGCCCGTTCCTTCCCTCTGGCGTTGTGTACGCCCGTTCCTTCCCTTTGGCGCTGTGTTGCGCCCGTTCCTTCCCTTTGGCGCTGTGTTGCGCCCGTTCCTTCCCTTTGGCGCTGTGTTGCGCTCGCTCTTTCCCCTGGCGCTGTCAAGTGCCTGTACTTTTCCCTGATGTGCCGCGCCCTGGTTGTGCTCTGGCACGTCTGTGTTCTCTGGCCCCTTTGGTTTCTCCGTGTCTCTTGGCCCCTTTGGTTCCCTAGTGTTCTCTAGCCCCTTGGTTCCCCAGTGTTCTTTAGCCCCTTGGTTCCCCAGTGTTCTCTAGCCCCTTTGGTTCCCCAGTGTTCTCTAGCCCCTTGGTTCCCCAGTGTTCTCTAGCCCCTTGGTTCCCCAGTGTTCTCTAGCCCCTTGGTTCCCCAGTGTTCTCCAGTCCATTGGTTCCCCAGTGTTCTTGAACTTTTGTTTCATACTTTTCTTTCATCATTCAAGTTTTTTTAGCCACTTTTGTAAAATGTGTGTTGTTTTGTACTTTATTCCTTAATAAAGATTAAGATTATTTATTTTGTCTCATTTAAAGAACTTTGCTTTAGATAGCAATGTCAACTAAGCCACCAATACATTTAATTACATTTAATTTAATTACATTTCAAATAAAATTTGAAATGCATCAAGCTTTAATTTGTAATTTCTGACATTAAATGTAAGAATTTTTAAAACGACATTGAGCGTTTGGAAAATTTTATATATGAAGAGAGGTTTGCCTTGTTCCAAGCAAGTAAGTCCACAGTGAAAGTAGCGTTTTTGTTCAAAACAAATGATAGCTTTCTCTGCGTTCTGCATGTCCTCCACTGACAGGTTTTGGGTCTGGTGTTGATTTTGAAGTTTTTTCATCACTTCTGAAGTCAGGTGAGTTTGACTTTTTCTTTGCTGGCTTAGCAGTAGAAGATGTCTTTTCACCTTTAATATCCAGGCTACAGACTTTTGAAGTCGGTTCCATGCTGAATGATACTTGATTATCATGCATATTGGATGCTGATCCTCCATTATCACACTGTTACCTGTGATCTCCTTTCTCACCTCAGGATCGTTCGCTGGTATTTCTTTCAGACCTTCTGTGTGCTTCAGCCATGTTCTTTTTTCTCTGTTGAGATATTCAGGACCGGTCAGCCATTTTGATCTTAAGAAAGATTCCACATAGAGCCCTCTTGCTGCGTCGTCGGCTGGGTTTACTTTTGAACTTACGTATCTCCACTGGCTGGTGTGGGACAGGTCATGGATTATGGCAATCCTATTGGATACAAAAGTGTGAAATCTTTTAGTTTGATTGTGAATATATTTCAACACAGAGGTACTATCTGTCCAGAAGGTTAAATCAGAAAGTGGTAAATGCAGCTCCTTCTTTAGCATTCGATCCACCTTAACAGCCAATGTTGCTGCTGTGAGTTCCAGTCTGGGTATGGTCATCTGCTTTAGAGGTGCCACTCTAGCTTTTCCAAATATGAAGCAGATATGGATTTGACCTTGGTGATTTGATAATCTGAGGTAGCTGACTGTACCATAGCCTGATTCACTTGCATCACAAAAGTGATGTAGTTCAGCAGTTTCCACAGGATCAAAGTTTTCAGGCTTCATGCATCTTGGAACTTGAAAGTCATGTAGCATATTTAACTCGTTGACCCATCTTTGCCAAGCCTTTGCAAATTCCTGGGGAATGACATGATCCCATCCATACATGGATTTGCAGAGTTCCTGAAGTAATTGTTTGGCTTTTAAGATGAAAGGAGAAAGAAGTCCTAATGGGTCGTATACTGAACTCACTGTGGAGAGTATACCTCTTCTGGTAGCAGGTCGACACCTGATCGTCATTTTAAAGCTGAAGGTATCACTGAGAGTATCCCAGTGGAGTCCAAGTGCAGACTCAACTGTTATTTGTTCTTTCAGCTTTTCTTTATCCAGTTCTAGTTCCTTAAATGCTCCAGCTCTGTGATGTTCAAGGATGCTTGCCAGCACTTCATTGCTGTTGCTGACCCATTTTGTTAATGTGAAACCTCCATCACTGCATACTTTGGTAAGATCTGTGACAAGCTTCATTGCCTGGTTCACTGTTGCCACTGATCGGAGGCAATCATCTACATAAAAGTTACTTTTAATGGTTACAATAATTTCATCACAATAATGTTTCTGGTTGACAGCAGCAGTTTGACGCAGAGTAAAATTATCAATGCTTGGGGATGATACAGCGCCAAAGAGGTGAACTTTAATCCTGTAAACCTCAAGAGATTTGTTAATGTTCCCTTTTGGCCACCACAGAAACCTCAGGAAATCTCTGTCCTTTTCATCCACAAAGACTTGATAAAACATTGCTTCATTGTCTGCCACTACTGCAATGGGTTCTTGGCGAAACCTTAACAATACCCCAATAAGGGTGTTTGTTAAATCAGGACCTTGGAGGAGCTCCTTGTTCAGAGAGGTTCCTTGAAACGAGGATGTACAATCAAATACCACCCTCAGTTTGTACTTTTGCTTATGGTAAACACCATGATGTGGAATGTACCAGACATGTCTTTCCTTCCTGCAAAGCTGCTCAAATGGAACCTTTTCTGCACAGCCCCTTTTCAAAATGTCCTCCATGAAGGATGTGTATTCTTCTGTATACAACTTATCCCTTTTAAATTTTTTCATAAGGTGCAGTGTGCGTTCCTTAACCATTTTATAGTTATCAGGCATAACTTTGTCTTTATTTCTGAAAGGAGGTGGTAGGTGGTAGTGTCCATCTTTAATATACAATGAGCCAGAAGCAATCTCCATAAAACGCTTATCCTCAACAGACATCTCATTTTTTTTAGCATGATTTTCCACAAACTTGACAAGATGTTTAAATCTGACTCTCCTGCCGGTTTTCTGTTGTATTTCATAAGCTGTGGTTAGCCATCTTTCTCGCAGTTTGTAAGGTAGTTTGGATGCTAGCAGCCTTAAGTTTGATGGTATTTCAAGTTCCTCTAAATACTGTAAATCTTGCATTGCATTACAACATCCTCTCAAATACATTGCAAATGCATACAGCATCTTTCCATCCTCAGCTTTAATCGCTGGCCAGTTCAAGGCTTTATCCAAATAAGCTCCAGAAACTTTAATTTAATTTCCAAAGTGCTCCTTTAATAGTTGTTCAGCTTCTCTGTAGCCTTTACTTCTTTCCATATGTAAACAACTGCGAACCAAATCTCTTGGCAAACCAGATGTAAATTGTTCTAGATAATACAGTCTGTCTTTATCATTTTTAGTCGTGTCTTCAATTAATTGTTCAAATGCATGAACAAAAGAGTGGTATTCTAGGGTTACCATCAAACACAGAAATATTTCTCTGGAGGTAACAAAGACAGATTTTGCTGGCTGACAATGAGTTCTGCTATGTCATTTTGTCTTTGAATAACAACATTAAAATTTTCATTATCAGCAGTAACGGCCACCTCTGGGTAATCTTGTGCAGTTTCAGGTGCATTATGATCATATGTTGCAGCTTCAGTTTCACTTTCAGTGGGATTCTTATTTCGAGGTTTATTCTCTGCTGAGCTTAAACCCCTGGGAGAAGATTTACCCCTCTCCAAAATGGTCCGCTGAAGTGGAGTTTTTGGTATAGCACCTAAGTGCATAAATTCCACATTGCCCTCTATTGAATGTGGTTCTTGATGAGAGCTATAATATTCATTCATGCCATCACCTAAAGACAGTTTCTGGTCCACCTCATCACTTTGCAAGGTCTTTATTTTGAGCTTCTAGCTCAATTTGCTCCATCTTTAACTTCAATTTTGCTTCCTCCATTTGTAAAGCATGTTTTTCTTTTAAGGCACCAACTCGTGCCAATGCAGCAGCCTGTTCTGCTTTGGCCTTTTTTAACTCTGAAGAGACTGAGGAAGATCTGGATGTGGAAGAAGATTACATTGATTTCTGTGATACATTAGATATGCTGTCAGATGGTTTGATTGTTGATTGTTAGTGATGTTACGTGATGTGCCGAGGCTTCGAGGCGTGTGTCGAGTAATGGAGGGGGCGTTTCCGTAAAGCTGGATCATAAAACAGTTCTGCTAACCAGATGCCGTTTAAAACGCCACTTGGTCTGTTTATAAGTTTAGTTTTTATTAATTCTGCATTTTTTAACTACATGCACCGTATTTCTGTGCCTCAGCGCTTGCTCCTCTCCCTCCCCCCTCCTTTCCCTCGGAGCAGGTGCTTTTATCACCGTTCACCATTCAAAACGTGAATCACTACGTTTAATGCCCTCACATCAGTAGCAACGTGTGCCAGTTAAAGTCAATAGGAGAGTTACTAGCTGTGTTTCATGCTCTTTTTTAAAAAACATAGAATCAGTTGCGCTTCGGTGGGCTGCTGCCTCGCGCTTTAATTTAGGTGCGCACTTTTAGGGTCATTTTAAAGAACTTGTAACATCAGGGGCTTCATCTCAGATCTGTCAGTACCCCTGTTCCCTTTATAGGAGCCCTTTACCGTATTTAGTTATGCATTTTCCCCACTGTTTATCCCTCGCACGCTGCGCACCAACGAGGGTAAAATCCGTCCACCACACCGCCGCACTGACGAGAGCAATAGAAATTTGTCTGATCAGCGCGGCGACTGACTGAGAAACCTGTCGCTGTGAAAGGTGATGAGAATGTTATAAACTGTAACAGTCTAGAAGTGCATTGAGCTGAAACGAGGGAGACATCAGCAGCTGGATCGTGCGTAAAGATGCAGCGTGAACCTCTGTGTGCTTCAGTGTTGCTGCTGAGGGGAAATTGTTGACCATAACCCCCGCCCCCAAAATTAGCATCATCTCACTCTTAACTTTTGATCAAAGTTGAGAGGTCTGATTATTACACACCATGCCATATCATATGAATACTATTTTGGGAATAATTACACACAGAGAATACATTCAAACAATATTTTATTATACACATATGTGTATACATAATTTATGTAGACAAATGATTTCGTCCTACACCTTTTGTGAAGTCATTCCCAAGAGTCATAATAGACAAAAAAAATCAATGCATCACACGTGTTAAGATACAGCTGGCTGTGATTATACACCTGGCCAGTAGGTGGTTCCGTGTGCACATGAAGCTCCAAGAAATGAACCCTTTCTCGAACCAGTTGGCTCAAGTGGTGCAATGCCTCATGAGGCTTCATCTCACCATCACTATTGATTGTACAATGTCTTTTTTCATGTTTTAACATCTTTGAAAAAATTGTTAAAGTTAGTTATTCTCCTCGAATAACTAACTTTTTTTTTTATTATTATTATTTAAGCAAATCCAAAATACAATTTTCAAAATATCAGATAAGTACAATTAAACATATGGCAGCCATAGCCAGATTTTTTTTGAGACTTAAACAGTCTCATTAAAGTTAAATCAAAAGTAAAAAGAAAATAAAACAAATAACACAGGGGTTTAGCTAAAGTATACTGTTATCAAATCTGAAAACTTTAAGGCTTTGTTACTTTCCAGTAATTTGATCGAAGCATACAAATTCTTTACATCATTTTGGAATGCTTGAAAATTTGGAGAAATTTTAAAAAATTTGCATTTGTGAATAAAGAACTTTCCAATAATGAATATAGTATTACACAGAAATTCTACCCTTTTATCTTGAAAAGTAATGCCAAATTTAATTCCTTTATATTCAAAATTAGGAATCACATTTTTCGTTGATAACCAATCATGAATCTTGTCCCACAAAGACTTAACCACACAACAACTGTAAAAAAGATGTTCTTGTGTTTCCAAATCTTTCTGACAAAAATTACATACATCAACATCAAATTAAAATCTTAAGCTTAAGAACTCTGTACAGGGATAAATATTATTTATAGTTTTAAAATTAACTTCTTTCATCTTGGGTAACACAGGAAATGAGAAAAATCTGGTTCTAATCTTAATCACATCCATCTCTGAAAATTCGTTTAAAGATAAATTCTTTTTAACTGGGAGAGGGAAAATTTCGTTATTTATATGTTCTCTCGTCATTTTGTTACTGAATTTGAGATCTGTGAAATCGTATTTATCTATAAGAAGAGAGGGAAAGATCGGAGTTACATCAGAATATTGAATCATTCCTTTGACCAAGTTTATCATGGTTGCTGGAATTGCCTTGATCACAGATAGAAACTGTCTCTGTGGGCAATCTAAATGATATTTTCTTTTAAATTCTGTGTAATCTAGAATATTACCTCTTGTATCCATTAGATGTACTATGGCCCAAATTCCTTTTTCATCCCAGTCCTTGTAGTATAGAGATTTTCTCTTTATATAGAATATATTTGTTGTTCCAAATAATCATATTATGTGGTGTAAAGTTGTGCTTGTATAGCATTTTCCAATACTTAAGAACTTGTGTGTGGTAGTCTGATAATTTAATTGGTAATTTTGCAGGATCAAAGTCACATTTTAAGAGAAATTTTATTCCACCAATTTTTTGAAATAGTTGTGATGGGAAACTAAACCATAAACTTTTTTCATTCTTAATAAAAGTCTGCAGCCATTTAAATTTTATTACGGCATTCATTATTTCAAAATCAATAACGTTTAATCCTCCTTTTTCAACAGATTTTACTATGTCGTTCTTTCTGATCAGATGTTGTCTATTATTCCAAATGAAATTGTAATGAATTTGATTAATTTTTTTTATTGTAGAATTTGATATATTTAAGGTATATGCCGGATAAATTAATCTGGCTATTCCTTCCATTTTTGTCAACAATATTCTACCAAAAATTGAAATGTTCCTTTGGAGCCAGCTGTTAAATATTTATTGATTTTTTTTTGTAGGATGGGTTGAATATTTATTTTTTCATTTTCAGTGTGGTCCTTGTTAATCATTAAACCTAAATATTTTACCTCATTTTTTGCTTTGATATTATGAATTAAAGTGGATTGATTATTTTGAATAGTTAAAATTTCACATTTTTCCATGTTAAGCTTTAAGCCTGAAGCTTTTGAGAAGAACAAAACTGTTTTTTAAGCCTCAGGTATTTGGTCAGCATTTTTTTAAAAACAATGCTGTATCATCTGCTAACTGTGTGATATCAATTTTTGTACCGAAGAAAATTTAGTGGACTTATCTTGCTGTTATTTTTAATGTATAATGCTAATAATTCTGTTCCTATTATGAAAAGTAGCGGGCTAATTGGGTCTCCTTGTCGTATACCTCTTTTTACATCAAATCTCTTTGTAGTTCCTGACTGAAGTAGAACCGAGCTTGTTATATCTTTATATAATGTAGAAACAATGTTTATAATTTTTTCCCCAAAGCCAAATTGTTGTAACGACTGTAAAATGAAAGGGCGTTCTATTTTATCAAAGGCTTTACGGAAATCTAAGAACGAAATGATACCTTCATCTTCTATAAAATGTTTGTAATCCATCAGATCCAAAACTAGGCGGATGTTATTGTGTATTAATCGACCTTGTAGGAAGCCAGATTGATTTTCACTGATGATTGTGTTTATTCCACTTTTAAGTCTATCAGCCAGGACATGTGTAAGAATCTTATAATCTATATTTAATAAAGTAATTGGTCTTAGGTTTTCAATAATTGTTTTGTCTTTGTTTGGTTTAGGTATTAATATAATCAAACCTTGCTTCATTGTAGTTAATAATGTGTTGTTTTGTATGCATTCATTCAGTACTTCATACAGTAATTCTCTTATATCCAACCAGAAGAACTGATAAAAATTTGTAGTTAAACCATCTTGTCCTGGTAATTTACCCAAAGCCGTTTTCTTTACTGCTGCATCTAGTTCCTCTATTTTTAAATCAGTATCGCAAGTCTTTTTAAAATCCAAATCTATCTGTTTAATAAATGGTTTGACTGTTTTAAAGAAGTTGTCAGAATGAGTAACTGAAAATTCTGAAGAGTATAGATTCTGATAGTATGTGAATATTTCGTAAGATATTTCTTTGGATGTTGTTACAAATCTATTTCCAATATTTAGAGACGTAATTATATTTTTCTTTTGTCTGGATTTTTCTAATCTACTAAAATATGAACTATTTTTTTCTCCTTCTTCAATCCGTTTGGCTTTTGATCGAATAAATGCACCACGTGCTCTGTTTTGATAGAATTCATCCAATTTTGATTGTAATTCGATATATTTCTTTTTTCCGCTTCTGTTGACAAGGAGTTTTTGCAGCAGTTATTAATATCTTGGCTCAATTTTCTTTCCTGTTCTTTTTGTTTCTTACTTTTTTCTTTACCATAATTAATAGAATATTCTCTCAGTTTGTATTAAAAAAATTCCCATTTATTTCCTTTGCTGGTAATTTCTCTATTTGTTTTAACATCAGATAAAATCTTTTTAACCATATTACAGTACTGATCATCTTTTAATAAATTTGCATTAAATTTCCAATATTTTTGTCTGCATGTAATATCTTTTTTAGACATTAGAGTGATACTGTCAACTGAATGGTCAGTTGCTGGGGCAGCAGAAATACTAGTCTGTGAGGTATAGTTTAAAATTTCCTGAGTTACTAACCAGAAATCAATTCTTGACATACAAGAGCCATTAGGCTTAAACCATGAAAACTGTTTTAGCGTGGGGTTAAACTGTCTCCAAATATTAATAAGAGAATTGTTTTTGCAAAATTTTGTAATTGTTTGATTAAATTTGTGGTCGAGATATTTTGTAGGGAATCTATCATACCATTCATCAGGAACACAATTGTAATCACCTCCTATTAAAATACAATCCGTTGTATATTTTAATTTAAGATTCTTAATAACCTCAGAAATTCTTTCTAATAATAGTTTGTTTTTAGCTTCTCCACTATATCTATAAACATTTAGTAGAATAAATGGAAGACCATCAATATTCAATACCGCAGCAATGCAGTGACCTTCTGAGTCTTTTTTAGTTTCCAAAACATTTCCTGGGCAGTTGTTCATGCAAATGGCCACACCTGCAGATTTGTTAGTTCCATGGCTGAATAAGATTGTGTCGCCCCATTGATTTCTCCAAAAAGCTGTGTCTTCTTTACTGGAATGAGTTTCTTGTAGAAGAACACATTGTGCCTTTAGTCCTTTGCAAAATAAAAAGATAGCTTTTCTTTTGGTGTTATCCTTGAGTCCCCTTGTGTTTAATGAAACAAACGAACATTTATAACTGAAATTGTTCATAGAACTTTATCGAACAGTTTAATATAAATAGGCTAGTGTAACTTTCCTTGATAAAAGTCTAGAAACCTAGAGAAAGGAAAATAGAAAATATATATTGGACCCTCTTATTAAACTTTTTGTGTGTCGTCATTGTGAAATTCTCCTGCTGGTATCTTGAGACATTTTATGCAAATATTTGCACATCCTCAATAAAGCCGAGCGGTCCCTGAAAGTAGGCTTTTTTCTTCTGGTCCCGCGCCTCCTTGATTTTTGGCCACAGCTTCTCTCTAGCAGCTTTGTCCTCCTTCGTTAAATCTTCAGCAAATCTGATACAGGCCTGTTTGCACACATCACAGTCTTTGGAGAGCCTCCATATCTGATTTCTACATTCTTTTTTCACAAACTGGATGATCACTTGCCTTGAGTGATTTCGCTCTTTTTTTCCCCAGACGGTGGACAGAGTCCACCATGTCATCCACATTCCAAGCCACTCCTGGAGCAATCCTGGAGAGAAGTGAGATTACCACTGCTCTGGTATCTTCATTTTCTTTTTCTCTCAATCCTTTCACTCGAAGATTCCATCTTCTTTTATATCTTTCTTGTTCCTCACATCTCAACTTGACTGCTTTCACTTCTTCCTTCAGCATGTCAACTTGTTTTTCGAGCTCAGCCGTTCGTTTCTGGGAATCAGCTACTTCTTCACGCAGAAAAGCCATCTGACTAGAATTTTCCTCCATTTTTTTTATTAAGTTCTTCCATTTTTCTTTCTTGTATGTCGAATCTGTCTGCCAACTTATTAACCGCTTCTAAAATCTTGTTGTTGGTAGCAACTTCTTCCTGCAGTTCTCTGTCTTCTGCGGCTTTATTTTTCTTTGTAGCTGCCATCTTGTCAGGAGTGGATGTTTTAACACTTACACGGTCCCTGCAAAAGCACGAGCCACAGCGACAAAACCTGCAGGAAGAAAGAGCGCGCACAGAGTTCCAAGTGTGCTCGCGCTGAAGACAGCAGAAGCGGCGGAGGGTTAGGGTTAGGGTTAGGGTTAGGGTTAGGTCTGCTTGTACGAGACCTGTTCTTTGTTTCGTGGTAAGCAAGCTTTCACAACATTTTGCGAACCCCACAGAGGAAAACTGGGTGACAGTGAAACACGTGCTGCGTTATCTTAAAGGTACTGTTGATAACAGCAGCAGCAGGCGTGGCGGCAGCGGTGGTGCTGGCGGTCGGACAGCATGCGGTGGAGGACGGACCGAGGCGAGAGACGACTTCACATTCCTAGGAGAAACCGGGGACACCTGCAAGCCAGCGCAGCAGCGACAGATTGAGAAAAAGGGGCTGATTGTTGACACAGGTGCGACGTCCCACATGCTTAACGACAAAAGCCGGTTCAAAACCATCGATAGCTCATTCAAGCCAGAGAGCCACAGTATGGAACTGGCCGATGGGAGGCGGATGTTCGGGTTGGCCGAAGGCAGAGGAGACGCACAGGTATGTCTCATGGACAACAACAGACATAGGTGTACAGTGACTCTGAAGAACGCCCTGTACATTCCTTCATTTCCACAAGAACTCTTCTCCGTGAAGTGTGCCACAGCACAAGGTGCCAAGGTAATCTTCGAAGAAGGTAACAATGTTCTTGTGGCGCCTGATGGGACAGAGTTTAACATTCAGGTGTGTGATAGAATGTACTATTTGAAAACCGAGTGTGATGAAAACGACATGTGCAATGTTAGCCATGATATCCAAACCTGGCACGAGATTATGGGGCATTGTAACTATGACGACATACTGAAACTGCAAAATGTAACCATAGGTATGCACATTAAAGGTGCAAAGCGCAAGCCTGACAAAGAATGTCATGTGTCCATAGAGGGGAAGTTTACTCAGACGAGAAACAGAAATGCAACTGACAAGGTGAAAACACCACTTGAGTTGGTAAATACTGACCTAGCTGGCCCAGTGACCAATGGTTCAATCGATGGTTACAAATACATGCAATCTTTCACAGATGTATGCACAGGAGTAGTTTTTACATACTTCCTCAGGACGAAGAGTGATGCCACAATGGCTACTGAAAAGTTCCTAGCTGATGTAGCGCCTTATGGAAGTGTGAATTGCATCCGGTCAGATAACGGGACTGAGTTCACAAACAGAGAATTTAAGACACTCCTGAGAAAGAACAAAATCAGACATGAAACGGCCTGTCCTTATTCCCCACACCAAAATGGGATAGCTGAGAGGGAAGGGCATGCTCTTTTCGAGATGGCAAGGTGTAAGCTGATTGACAGTAATTTACCAAAGAGCCTATGGCCTTATTCTGTACAGGAAGCAGCCTACACCAGAAACGATGCTTTAACAAGCACATTGGCACAACACCGTACACAGCACTGACAGAGAAGAAGTGTGATCTAGCCAATATGCACAAATTCGAGTCAGAGTGCTATGCGTATGTACAAAATAAGGGTAAACTAGATCCCAAGTGTGAGAAGGGTTTCTTCGTAGGGCATGACAAAGGGAGCCCTGCTTTTCTAGTTTACTACCCCTACAAAGGGAAAGTGCAGAAACACAGGCTGGTTTAATTTTATCACTAAAACCACTTGTGACAGCGAGACTCAGACACAGGGATTAGGATTTGACCCCATCGTAAGTACTGACAAGACTGACTCACAGCAATCCAGTGCTCAGTGCACAGATGTACAGACTGACTGTCCAGAATCCCCAGAGGATGATGGTGAGGAGCACCACAAGGTGACGCCACAGGACACAAGCAGTAGAAGATATCCCACTAGAGATCGTAAGCCCCCCGAGTAATTAGTGACTACATTACTCAGGGAGATACTGATGATGATGATAGTCTACTCACCAGCGTTGACTATTGTTACCGAGCAGTATGTGGTGTACCACTGACCTTTAAACAGGCTATGTCATCTCCACAGGCAAGTAAATGGAAGAGGGCAATGGACGAGGAGATGCAGTCTTTAGAGGAGAACCAGACCTTTACCCTGACCAAATTGCCAGAGGGCAGAGAAACAGTGGGAGGTAGGTGGGTGTACTCTGTTAAGGAGGGTGGTGATGGTCATGAGCAGTACAAAGCTAGATTTGTGGCGAAGGGGTACAGCCAGAGAGCGGGAATAGATTATAGTGAGACATTCTCCCCCACAGCCAATATAACAAGTGTGTGTGTAGTCATGCAAAAGGCAGCCCAAGAGAAGTTGGTACTACATCAAATGGACGTGAAGACGGCATACTTACATGCGCCAATAGACCGAGACATTTACATGGACCAACCTGAAGGTTATGAAAGACTGGGGAACAACCTAGTATGTAAATTACAGAAGTCAATTTATGGCTTAAAACAGTCGGGTCGAAATTGGAACGAAATGCTACATAAATGTTTGATAAGTGACTACTTCACACAGAACCCAGCGGTCCATTGTGTGTACACAAAAGAGTCAGAGCAGACAGGGAAGGTGATAATAGTCATTTGGGTGGATGATCTGATAATCGCAACAAACAACATGAGAAGCCTAGAGCAAGTGAAGTCAATGCTCTCCAACATGTTTAAGATGAAGGACCTAGGGAGGCTGTAACACTTTCTAGGCATAGACTTCATTCAGACTGATGAATGTGTAATAATGTCACAGCAGAGGTATGCTGAAAAGATCCTCAACCGATTTGATATGCAGGACTGCATATCCGACGCACTCTTGGCTCCATACTTTAGACCTTGTGCTGACATATGGCATTGATTGTGAAGAATTAACAGTATTTCCTCACAACCCTGTCCTATCTGATCATTTTTTAATAACATTTGAGTTTAATCTAACTGAGTTCTCCACCCCCAAAAGAGGGTTCCATTATAGTAGATCTTTATCGGATAATGCTGTATCAAAACTTAAAGAGTCTGTCCCCTTTTTAATATCCTCCGTATTGCAGAAATGCCCTGTAGATGGCAGCAATGTTGTTTCTTCCAATTCACAAATAGATGTCTTTGTAAACGGTATGACTTTGTCATTGCGTTCTGCATTAGACAATGTAGCTCCCTTGAAAAAGAAGGTGATTATTCACAGGAAGCTGGCTCCTTGGTTTAATTCAGAGCTGCGTTCCTTGAAGCACAATGTTAGGAAATTGGAGAGAAAATGGCGCTCTACACACCAAGAGGAATCCTACCTAATCTGGAAGAACAGTCTATTGTTGTATAACAAGACCCTTCGCAGAGTTAGAGCAGCATATTTTTCATCATTAATTGAGGAGAATAAGAATAATCCTAGATTTCTCTTCAGTACAGTTGCCAAACTTACCCAGAGCCACAGCTCTGTTGATCCATCCATTCCCTTAGCTCTTAGCAGTAATGATTTTATGGGATTCTTCATAAATAAAATTGATTCCATTAAAAATAAAATAATTGGCATCCTCCCAAACATGATTACCTCGTCCTCAGTAAGTAAGGCAGCATTGGAAGAATCCTTAGAACCTGCGCAGTGTCTGAACTGTTTAAAAGCAGTAGAGCTTTCTGAGCTATCTAAAATTTTAGCTTCATCTAAACCTTCTACCTGTATGTTAGACCCAATCCCAACCAAGTTGTTTAAGGAGGTATTCCCTCTGATCAGTGGTCCTATTTTAGACATGATTAATCTATCCTTGGTAAATGGATATGTACCACAGGCTTTTAAAGTAGCTGTTATTAAACCTTTACTTAAGAAACCATCTCTTGATCAAGATGAGTTAGTAAATTACAGACCTATATCTAATCTTCTTTTCTTATCTAAAATTCTTGAGAAAGTAGTTGCTAATCAACTATGTGAACATTTACAAAGTAATGACCTACTTGAGGAGTTTCAGTCAGGCTTCAGAGCTCATCATAGCACTGAAACAGCTCTGGTGAAGGTCACCAATGATATTCTCATGGCCTCAGATAATGGACTTGTGTCTATACTTGTCCTGTTAGATCTCAGTGCTGCATTTGATACAGTTGATCACAATATTCTCCTACAAAGACTTGAGCATACTGTAGGGATTAAGGGAAAAGCATTAGGCTGGTTTAAATCTTATCTGTCGGACAGATTCCAGTTTGTTCATGTTAATAATAAATCTTCCTCAAACTCTAGGGTCACTTGTGGAGTACCACAGGGTTTAGTCCTTGGACCAATTCTATTTACTATATATATGCTTCCGATTGGCAAAATTATCAGACAGCATGGGATTAATTTCCACTGTTATGCTGATGACACTCAGCTATATTTATCCATAAATCCTGATGAATCCAATCAGTTACTTCGACTGCAGTCATGTCTTGATGACATCAAAAGCTGGATGACTTTAAATTTCCTGCATTTAAATTCTGACAAGACAGAAGTTGTAATCTTTGGGCCAGAGTCTTCAAAAAATAAAGTTCTTAATCAATCACTTAATCTGGATGGCATTAACTTGGCCTCTGGTAATAAAGTTAAAAATCTTGGTGTTGTTTTCGACCAAGACATGTCATTTAAATCCCATATTAAACAGGTTTCCAGAGTTTCCCTTTTTCACCTCCGGAATATCGCCAAAATTAGAAACATTCTGTCCAGGAGTGATGCTGAAAAACTAGTCCATGCATTTGTTACTTCAAGGCTGGACTATTGTAATTCTTTACTATCAGGAAGTCCACAAAATGCAGTTCGAAGTCTTCAGCTGATTCAAAATGCTGCGGCAAGAGTTCTGATGAAAATCAACAAGAGGGATCATATTTCTCCAATTTTAGCTTCCCTTCATTGGCTTCCTGTTAAATCAAGAATGAAATTTAAAATTCTCCTTCTAACGTATAAAGCCCTTAATAATCAAGCTCCATCATATATCAGAGCTCTGATTACCCCGTATGTTCCTAACAGAGCACTTCGCTCTCAGACTGCAGGTCTGCTGGTGGTTCCTAGAGTCTCTAAAAGTAGAATGGGAGGCAGATCCTTTAGCTATCAGGCTCCTCTCCTGTGGAACCAACTCCCAGTTTTGGTCCGTGAGGCAGACACCCTATCTATTTTTAAGACTAATGTTAAAACTTCCCTTTTTGACAAAGCTTATAGTTAGAGTGGCTCATACCCTGAGCTATCTCTATAGTTGTGCTGTGATAGGCCTAGGCTGCTGGAGGACATCAGGGTCTAATTTTCTCACTCTACTGATTTCTACTGTTCTTCAGTCTACTGTTCTCCAGTTTTGCATTGTATTACATTGAAATGACTGTCGTCATTTCAGCTTTTAACTTTTTGCTCTCTCTCTTTTTCCTCATAGTAGGTACACCTGGTCTGGCGTTCTGTTAACTGTGACATCATCCAGAGAAGATGGCTCACCCGCTACTACCATCTAATGTAGAACAGATTACTAGATCAATGTGTGCTTCTGTGCCTTTTTGTCTGTCTTGTTGTGTCTCTGCTCTGTCTTCTGTAACCCCAGTCGGTCGAGGCAGATGACCGTTCATACTGAGCCCGGTTCTGCCGGAGGTTTTCCTTCCCGTTAATGGGGAGTTTTTCTTCCCACTGTCGCTTCATGCTTGCTCAGTATGAGGGATTGCAGCAAAGCCATGTACAATGCAGACTACTCTCCCTGTGGCTCTACGGTTCCCCAGGAGTGAATGCTGCTTGTCGGGACTTTGATGCAATCAACTGGTTTCCTTATATAGGACATTTTTGACCAATCTGTATAATCTGACCCAATCTGTATAATATGATTGAACTTGATTTTATAAAGTGCCTTGAGATGACATGTTTCATGATTTGGCGCTATATAAATAAATTGAATTGAATTGAATTGAATTGACTGCAGAACACGCGAGACCCCATGTGAACAAAAGCTTGACTACGCTGATGGTGCGCTTAAGATGACAGATATGAGGAAATACAGGGAAGCTGTAGGTAGTCTCATCTACTTAGCTGCTTGTACGAGACCTGATCTTTGTTTCGTGGTAAGCAAGCTTTCACAACATTTTGCGAACCCCACAGAGGAAAACTGGGTGACAGTGAAACACGTGCTGCGATATCTTAAAGGTACTGTTGATAAGCAGCTGACTTTTAAGAAAAGCAGTGATGGTTTAGGCCTCCGGGCATACAGTGATGCAGATTGGGGCGCAGACACTAGTAATAGACGGAGCACGTCTGGTTACTGCGTGAGCATGAGTAAAGATAGCTCACTGGTATCTTGGAGAAGCAAAAAGCAACCTACAGTAGCCTTGTCAACATGTGAAGCCAAATACATAGCTTTAGCTCTAACAATACAGGAGTGTATTTATTTAGAGCAACTGCTGAAAGCTATGGATTCCTATGAATATGTTCAAACCACTGTTTATGAGGATAACCAGGGCACCATTGCACTTGTGAAGAATCCTGTATACAGACAAAGCTGCAGGCATGTTGACATCAAGTACCATTTTATAAGGTCAACCATTAAAGATGGAAAGATGGCACTTGTGTACTGTCCTACAGATGAGATGATAGCAGATGCCATGACCAAACCAGTCTCAAAGGTTAAACTGAGGAAGTTTACCAAAGTCATGTTTGGTGTAAGCATCTGAGGGATTGTAAATATGTTAAGTTCTGTATGTGCTGTAAAAAGGCTGGTTCAACTCTGCTTACCCTGATTGTTAAAAAGGTGTACAGGATACAAGTCACTCATAAGTGGGAGTGTTGACATATGTGTATGACTGACTGAATGTATTCTGTACCATAACTTACCTATTCCACACCGCTAGGGGGTGCTGTTCTCTGATGAGAAGTTATATGTGTAAGTGTTGTTGAAGAAAGAGAGAAATAAAGAGTAAAAGGCTTCTATGCTTTCGGAGCTTAAAAAGAGAGAAGTTGTCTGTCTACCTTTCATAAAGTTGCAAATATTTAGCCTGCGCTAACAGTAACTAATTACTTTTGATTACTTTTTGATTACTTTAAGGTTTTAATGAGTATTGACCCATGTTCAACATTTAATTTTTGAGAACTGAATGTGAACCTTAAAAAAACGGAATTGGGAATTGACACTTGTATGACTCTATTCCTGTATATCCATCAGTTGTTAAAGGAGTCAGCAAATGCAAATTCTGCCCTGTAAAACAATGACAGCACAATTGTTGCTGTATGATCTGAAGCCCCATTTGGAGCTTTTAAACAGGCTTTGAAAAACTTTGATAATTTGCTGCTGTAATATTATAGATTTGTTTGAATAAAAAGCTAGCAGATGTGCATAATCAAAAATAACAGAAATACAATTATAGAGCATTCAGTATTGTAAGAAAGCCCACACTGTTTCTGGATAAATACATTATTGTATGAGTTAAGTTCTGTTCCGTTTTCTGCCTTTTTCGTTGTAAAACTGAAATGTCCCATGCTCCTGAATGCACCATAGCTTTCCGACGCTCACGAACGCAACACTGTGAACGCTGAGCTGTGTAGACGCGCGTTTGATTTTCCGCTTAAGACAAAGTTTTGCAGTTTCACAACACACGTCGGCTCTCACGGTTTATTGTTGTGTGTGAATAACAAGAGGTGGCTGTCAACAAGCTTGAAGGCTGTCATTTTTGATGCGCTGCTTGAGTTGAAATAAAACCGTGAAACGTCCGCTCGCTTGCTGTTCTTTCAGAAGGCTCCACCAGCACAGGATGGATCAGAGTGATAGAGAGAAGGAGCCGTAGCGGGAAACGGCGATACAGGGCGCGAAGCAATAAAAATATCATTACATATTTCGCAAAGGTTTTTCTTTATATTTAAAAAAAATGTTACTAAATTTGTAATTCTTAATATTTTCGGAAGTAACTGTAACTGAATTACATATTTTCTCATTGTAACTGTAACGAATTACAGTTACTCTTTTTTTGTAATTAAATTACGTAACGTCGTTACATGTAATCCGTTACTCCCCAACACTGTGTATATATATATATATATATATATATATATATATATATATATATATATATACATAATCACACAGCTATTTATTTGGCTTATTTATAATACTTGAAAATCTATATATAAGCACATCTATGTCTAAATACAATAGTCTGTACTGTGTGCAAGCTAAAAACCTTGAAAAAGAATGGTCTTGCGCAGCTTTTTTTTAGTGTTGCCACTCTGCAGCTTTAGTGTGTCCAGTTTTGCAACATCGTGCAGCCTTAGTTTATAGAAGGCAGATACAAGTGGTGAAATCAGCCCAAATACATTTCCATGCAGCACAGGAATGAGGCATCTTCTCTGATCCACGTTCACTACAACAGAACTTAACTTTTTTTCTGCCACATACAATATGGCGGTGACATTGACGTGCGAACCTGTATGGCAAGCCGATGAAGCCAATTATCGTCCGTACAATAACGTGCAGTTCCAACCAGTATTTTACGCGAGCGCGCGTTTTTTACGTCACCGCGCGTTTCCAGCCAGAATGCGCGGTGACGTAAAAAACTGCACGCTCGTGTAAAATACGTGCGGTGGCATTAATAACGTTTGGTGGCCTTTTTTGCATATTATATTATCAGGAGGTTGTCTTTTGTGTGCTCAGCCACTAGATTTAAAGGTGTTTTACCCAATAAGAACACTGCAGCACCAGATACCAGGAGGTCCCAGATCGTTGGGGAAAGGCAGAAAGAAGATGCACCTTCCTTTCTGATCCTGTCTAAATCCTGCTTAGTTCAATAATAAAGTCTGATATTACACAAAACTCACTCTGCTTGTTCTCCCTACTTATGCCCTTGGTGCAGAAGATAAATGAAATCTTTAACAGAAATGTTATTATTAATTCTGAAAATATTATCATGTGAATATAAATACAAAGCATACAGAAAATGCAGCTTTATTAAGTGACTTGGTTCATTTTATTTAGTAATTAATTTCTTTTCAACATTTAGTTCTACTACTTGGCTTGTGCTTTGGTAGTTTCATGTTTAAAATGACAAAAGAAATATTTGGTTCCCTAATCCTTCACACACCCCAGGTCATCAAGATCTTCCCACCTGTGTTCCTCCAACCAGCTCTGCTGCTCCTCACCTATCGAACACTTCTTTGAGGCCATTTTCTGTATGCTTTGTATTTGTGAGTTTTGTGTAATTTCAGCACATGACTTTCTCATTACGTGATAGTTTTAGAACATAACATAAAAGTATATGGCATTTGACATTTTAAAAGTTTTAAGCACCCCCTTAACATGAGAAAATCTCGTTATTCGACGCTGTAGCGCACGTATTCCCTAGTTACTGGAGGAAAATAGGGAGCACCAATATGGCGGCCGGTGGCTTCAAAGCGAATCGTTCTAACAGCGGGCGATTAGCACTCCAGTGTATATTCTAGCTCAGTGGTTGGAACTGCGCGTTATTGTACGGACGATAATTGGCCTCATCGGCTTGCCATAAAGGGCAAGCGTTGCGCCCAACGACGCGTCTACGTATATGATAAGGCGACGACGAAGAAGAAAAAGAAGTGGGGAGGCGGAAGAGGAGTTGGTGAATTGGTTGGATTTGGAGCGGCGCGGGAAAAACAAAACATAAAAATATATCGGATTTGGAAAAGGTAGCCTCGTGAGACCATCCTGATCTCGCGAGCTTTCAAGGTTTCACTCGCAGATCAGTCTGGCTACTCTCCGTTAAAGAAAATTTGGAGCCGTTCACCAAACGAACGTCCAATCAGCGTTGGCTTTGAGGCGGGTTGAGGTGTGACGCAACGAGGAGCGACAGTTCAGTCTAAAGAACATGGCGGCTTCAGCCGATGAAACTAGCGTTAGCGTGGCTATCGAGCAAGTTTTATCGGAATTACAGAGTATTTCTTTGCTGAGCTAACGAGCCTTTACCTGCAGCAGCAACAGTAGCTTGGCTTGTGGTTGTGTTTTCGTCGTCGCTCTGTTACGAGCGACGACGAATCTGATTGGTTTATTTGGCCGGTCTATCACCAACATTGGCCAATCAGCTAACCAGTATTTTCGCCCCTTCCCAAAATTACTTCAACGGAAGGTTTCCAGATGGATATGCGGAGCAAATCTATCTGGCGGAGTCAGGTAATGGAAAAGGTGGACTTTGGCATAAACTGGTATGTGAATGGTTCTGGTGGAAATAGAGGTAGAAATAGTGGAAGGTATGGATTTAGAAGGGTGGACGCCAGTGGGGAGAGGAAGAGGGAGAGGACGTGGAAGAAATAAAACAGATGAAGGAACGGGAATTTAAGGCAGTAAACGAGAACTGGAAGGAAGTAGTTCGGATGAAGAAAGGATAGTTAGGAGGAAACTTGTGAGGGAGGAATTTAAAATAATATTAAAACTTAAAAATGAGCAGGAACAGGATAACATCAGCCCCATTGTGGTGTCAAGAGAAATAAAAAAGAAAATTGGAGATGTCGAAATGGTAAAGATTTTGCGAGATGGAAACCTATTGGTTGTTTGTAAAAACGAAGAACAAGTGAATAAGGCTTTAAATGTGGATAATATTTGTAAAAAAAACGGTGTTGGAGAAAAAAGTGTTGGGAGAAAATAAAAAGATTAGAGGAGTGATTTATGGGATCCCTCTAGATGAAGATCTTGAGAAACTTAAGAGAAGTATTGGGTGTGCAAAAGTGAAACCCTTGAAAAAATTGCCCAGAACAATAAATGGAGAAAGAGTAGGAAGTTTATCAATTCTCATTGAATTCGAAGAAAAAGAATTGCCACAAAACATCAAAATAGGTTATCTCAGTTTTCAGGTCAGACCATATATCCCTCCACCAATTTGTTGTTTCAAATGTCAAAAGTACAGACACATAGCAGCAGTTTGTAAAGGAAAGCAGAGATGTCCAAAATGTAGGGAAGATCACAAGTTTGAAGAATGTAAAGAAGTACAAGAAAAATGTTGTAACTGTGGAGGGCAACATAGAGTTACATATGGAGGGTGTGAAGAAAGAAAGAAGGCAAAAGAAATCATACAGATGAAAATGACAAAAAACATAAGCTATGCAGAAGCAGTTAAAAATGTGAAGGAACAGAAAACAAGAAAAAGTGAACAAACACCGAGTCAAATTCCATTGCAAGCCAAAATACATTCAGAGGAAAATATCACAATATCAGTAGAAAAACTATTATTTGTAGCATATGTTATCAACTGCACTGACCAAGCCAAGCATAAAACTGAGGAGATTAAAATAACAGTGAGAGGAGCTGAAAAGTTTTTAGGGTTTAAAGAGGGATCATGGGAGAACATAAACAAAAAGTTGGAGGGAGATGGGAAACCAGGACCATTAGGTGAAAGTAGTTCATGTTAATATTACAGTGGAATGGAAGAAGTTTAATTGCTTACGGACAGGAACTTAAAGGTTATATTGACAGTCTTAAAGATCAACCAGAAATTATTTGTGTTTAGGAAACATGGTTAAAAAAACATTAGATTTTGTGATTAAAGGATATAATAGTGTAAGAAGAGATCGCCAGGAGGGAGGTGGAAGAGGATGTGGAATATTTATAAAGCAAGGGATACAATATCAGGTATTAAGGGAAGGCAAAGAACTTGAATATATAGTAATTTAGATATGGTTACAAGAAGTTAAATTTAAAATAATAAATTTTTATAATCCATGTAAAACATTATCAACTGAAATAATGGAGGAGTTAACTGAATGGAAGGGAAAGTAATTTGGTGTGGGGATTTTAATGCAAATAGTACATTGTGGGGTAAATGTAATGATAAAAATGCACAAGTTATAGAAGAATTAATGGAAATGAAAAACCTTGTATGTATTAATGATGGGAGGGGAACAAGAATCAATGTAAGAACAGGGATGGAATCAGTTTTAGATTTAACAATAGTATCAAATGTTTTAGCTGGTAATTGTGAGTGGTTCATTAATAAGAATTCAACAATTGGTAGTGATCATTATCCCATAACAATTAGAGTAGGATTAAATTTAAATAATAAGAATATAAAGGTTAATAAAAAACTCAATTTCAATAAGGCAGACTGGATTAAATTTAGATTCTTGAGTCAAATAAACTTAGAAAAAGTAAATATGAGAATGGATATAAATGATATAAATCTAAACATTTGTAAGATAATCATGGAAGCAGCAGGTCATTCTATAAAGAAAGCAGGGTGTAAAAATGATAAGAAAATTGTACCGTGGTGGACAAATGAATGTAAAGAAGCAATAAAGTTAAGAAATAAAGCATTTAAGGTACTAAAAGGTAATCCAATTTATAAGAATTTAATTGATTATAAAAGAAAGCAAGCAATAGTAAGGAGAACTAAGAATGCAAAAAGAGAGTATTGGAGAAGTTTTTGTAGCACAATAGGGAGAGACACAAAGATAGAAAAAATATGGAAAATAATTAGGAGAATGAATGGAATAAAGAGAGAGTTTGAATATCCTGTATTAAAAATAGATAATATAAATATAATAAAAGATGAAGACAAAGTTGAAATATTGGCAAGAACATTTAGTAAAATCCACAGTTCAAATAATATTAGTGAAGAGGGAAGAAAAGGAAGAGAATATACAAAATGTAAATATCAAGATTTATTAGAGAGTGTTGAAGAAACAAATAATTTATTAAATGTTGAGTTTACAAAAGCTGAACTGAATGATGCACTTAGAAAGACAAAAAATACAGCACCAGGTAAAGATGAAATTTGGTATAGAATGATAAGTCAACTTAGTGAAAAATCGAAATATATAATATTGCAATTATATAATAAAATTTGGAAGGAGGGAAAATTACTGATTAACTGGAAGGAATCAATTATAGTACCAATAGCTAAACCAGGAAAAGATAATTCAGACCCACACAATTACAGACCAATAGCTTTAACATCAAATCTATGTAAAATAATGGAAAAAATGATTAATAATAGACTAGTATATTATTTAAATAATCAAATAATCAAAGTGGTTTTAGAAAAGGGAGGAGTACTAATGATCCAACGCTATGTCTAGAACATGAAATTAGAAAAGCACAAGTAAATAAAGAAAGTGTAGTGGCAGTATTTTTTGATATAGAAAAAGCATATGATATGATGTGGGTTGAGGGAATATTAATTAATTTATATATGTTGGGTATTAAAGGGAAAATATTTAAATGGATTAAAGACTTTTTAACAAGTAGGAAAATACAAGTGAGAATTGGTGACATGATCTCAGGAAAATATACAGTAGAAAATGGAACTCCACAAGGGAGTATTATAAGTCCGTTATTGTTCTCAATTATGATAAATGATGTATTTAAAGATATTGGAAAAGGAATGGGGTGTTCACTTTTTGCAGATGATGGAGCTGTTTGAAAAAGAGGGGAAAATTTGGATTTTATTGTAAAGAAATTGCAAGAGGTTATTATTGAAATAGAGAAATGGGTGTTGCAATGGGGATTTAAGTTTTCAATTGAAAAAACAAAAGTAATGATATTTAGTCAGAAAAAAATAAACAAGGAAATACAATTAAAATTATATAACCAAGAATTAGAGCAAGTAAGGTATGTAAAATTTTTAGGATTATAGTTCGATGAAAAACTAAAATGGAATATACATATTGGAAAAGTGATTGATAAATGTAAGAAAATCTTAAATATTATGAGATGCTTGGCCGGCAGTGACTGGGGAGCAGATAGGAAATCACTAAAACAGATTTACACAGGTATAATAAGATCAAACATAGACTTTGGATGTATAGTTTACGGTTCAGCAGCTAAAACACATCTGGCTAAATTAGACATTATTCAACATCAGGCATTAAGATTATGTACTGGAGCATTTAGAACCACACCTACAGCAGCAATAGAAGTAGAAATGGGAGAAATGCCATTAGATTTAGGAAGAACAAAACTAGAAATAAATTATTGGATGAATTTAAAGGGTAATAACTTAGATCATCCAACTTGGAAAATTTTAAATCCATGTTGGGAAAAGAAGAAGAAAGAAATGAGGAGTTTTGGATGGACAATTGAAAATAAAATAAAAGAATTTAAAACGAATGATTTAGAAATGACTCAAACAACACCAATATCAATTATACCACCATGGATTTTACCAGAAGCAATAGTAGATATGGTAATAATGGAAAAGAAACAAGATAAATCTTACATTGTAGATAGGTATTCAGTACAGTTACATTTAAACAATTATTATCAATATATTCAAATTTATACAGATGCATCAAAAATAAACGAAAAAATAGGAATAGCATTTGTAGTACCAGAATTCAATATAAGAATGGGAAAACGAATTACAGACGGGTTATCAGTATACACAGGAGAAATGTTGGCAATATTATTATAGTTTTACAATGGGTAGAAGACATAAAACCATTGAAAACAGTCAAGTTCTGCATTATTAAGTTTAAAATATAATAAATCAGATAGTAGGATGGACATTTTATTAGAAATATTTCATACATTATTCAGAATACAAAACATGGGTTTAATAGTTATATTTGTGTGGGTTCCAGCGCATATTGGGGTAGAAGGAAACGAGAGGGCAGATACAATGGCAAAGAGGGTGATTCAAAATCCTATTAATTTTACAGTTAAAATAAGTAAGTCTGAGGGGAAGAGTATTATTAAAGAAAAACTGATGGAAATGGCAAAAAAGGTGGGATAAAGGAAAAACAGGAAGATGGTTTTATAAAATTCAGAAGACAATAAGAGAAAGAAGAAATGGAAGACGAAGTAGAAAGGAGGAGAGGGTTATAACATGGTTAAGGTTTGGGCATACAGGACTTAATTATACACTTTATAAAATTCAAAAGCATAATACCGGCAAATGTGATTATTGTGAAAAATATGAAACAGTAGAACATGTTATATTAGAATGCAATAAATATGAAAGAGAGAGAGAAGATATATGAGGAAAGAGTTTAAATGTATTAAGGAAAAGATTAATTTGTTAGATATTTTGAGGAAGCATTTGGGGAGTAAACATATACAAATAGTTATTCAATATTTAAAGAATACTAAATTATTTCATTGAATTTGATTATAGAAGGAGTGAGTTATATAAATGACTGGAATATTAAGGTACAGATAGATAGATAGATAGATAGATAGATAGATAGATAGATAGATAGATAGATAGATAGATAGATAGATAGATAGATAGATAGATAGATAATTAGGAACCACACTCCATACCAGTAAGTGGCGGTAATGCTACTTAAAGTTTGTTGCCATCCGCCAATAAATAACAAAAGAAGAAGAAGAAGAAGTGGAATACGACGACGAAGAAGAAGAAGAGTCTACTGTCTCTGCAGAAATGGCGGACACGTTCGGACAGGTCGTGCTGGGGGCAGGGCTCACCGTCCTTTCTCATCCCCTGATGTACATTAAAGTGCTTATCCAGGTGAGTCGGACCTGAGCCGTTTCCTAGTCCAGTCGCTGACCTCTGGAAACAGCCTGTAGGTTACTGCTGTAGTGTTCAGAGGGGAAAACCGGTTCCGCTGTCCAGGCTGACTCCTCACGTTGGACATTAGCTGAGTTCTGTACAGGACCCAGGGGGCTGTCGGAGTTCCTGACCAGCAGCTCCACCTCTTCCTGTCTTGTCCCGGTGACCTTCTGTTGTCAAACACGGCGGGACTATGCAGCCCGGTCCGGAGTCCCCCTGCTTCTGGTCGGCTCCGAGGGACGCAGAGGATGGACGAACCAATGGGCTGATGTTTCTCCCGAACCCACGGGCTCCATGTTTGGTGTCCGGCAGGAGAGCCCGGCTATAGCAGCTAACCCCGCCTCGTCCTGCGTGGTTCCGAGTGGCTGGATGCTGGGCCAAGCGGGATCTACCAACCCGGGACTAAAGCGAACCAACGAGCTTTGCGAGAATGACGAAAGCGCGGCGCTTGTGTTGTATGCGTAAAAGCCGGAAGTTGAGCTAATCTGTCCGTTCTCCCGTGGACAGGTTGGACACGAGCCGCTGCCTCCCACTCTGGGCCGGAACCTGTTCGGCAGGCAGGTCCAGCAGCTGCCAGGCCTTTTTGCGTATGGTAAGCTCCTCTCTGCTGTCGCTCTCCTTAGGCTCAGAAGTGCTGCTGACTGCTCCAAACTGACCCAGAAGGCGGTGAGAGGCTCCACTGACAGCCAGGCCCGCTCTAACGCCTCTGCGCAGGGCCGCTAGAAGTCATTTTGAACAGCGGGTGCTGTGAATTTTTTTTTTTGTGTGTTTTTGGACAAAAGACCTATGAGCCTGTAGGCCTATTTAAAATGCAATAAATAAAAATAACTAGAAAAAACTGTTCCTGCGTAACAGCGAGTGAGAAAGCTAATCTGCAGAATGAGTTGAGTAGAAGATACAGAAGATCCCTGAAGAAGAGAAAAAGTAGCTGAAAAACATTGAAATCAGATTTGAATAAATTTAAAAAATTTAAAGGGATTTGAAGAATTAGAAACAAATGAAGAATTAGAATACATGGAAGAATGTGAATAATTTGAAAAATTTGAAGGCATTTGAAAAAAATTGAAGGAACTTGAAACATTTCAAGAATTTGAAAAAAAAAATGAAAAATTTGAAGAATTAGAAGAATTGGAACAATGTGAAAAATTTTAAGCAATTTGCATTGATTTCAATAAGAACAGCCAAAACATCGCACAAAAAGTGAAATATTTAAAAGTGTAAAAGTTAGCATAACCATGAGATATAGCAGTCATGCCGGGTACGAGCCGAACGTTTTGATACCAAAATTGTTGAAATCAGTTGAAGTATGTGGGAGTAGTTGGTAGGGCTTGACGATATAGAAAAAAAGCTTATCGATTAAAAAAAATGCATATTGATTGATATTGATAATTTATTGAAAATATTTAAAACCATATTTTATGTGCAGCTCTGCCTGGACATTTTATGATATTGCTAAATTATTTAATTTCAATAAAGAACACAAACACAGAATTCCAATTAAATCTTTATAACCTGAGTTATGTTATTAAGTACTGACAAAGAATAAACTAAAGTGACCAGTAAAATTACCAAAATAAATATACCAAATAAATAAACTAGCCTATTTAGGTGGGAATAGTACACTAGTTACTTCTCAGGTTTCATAATTGAGAGGCTGACGCAGGGCTGAGGTCCGAGGTTGTGGCGTGGGAAGACAAAGATATCAGCTCATTTTGCACTGATTCCCTGCACTCCCACATGGTTTAGGGAGCGCTGTTAGAGAAAAACCTGCATCCCGGAACTTTATATCGCGGCTCAAGAGTGGCGAGTAGTTGTTTGAAGCCAGATTTTTCAACTGCAGACAACAGCAGCATACCCATCACTATGAAGCACGTTACTGCATGCGTGATGTCCTTATGCTGCTTGGAATCTTTGTCATTTTATCACAAAGAAGTGCAGTTTAGCTTGCTGTACCTGCTTCGTTTTGGAAGAAGTTCCAGGAGATTTCTCCGAAGATGACGTGGAGCTGACACAGCTCGCGCTGTGGCGCGTGTGAGGGGCTTACGTGATGAATACTGGTGGGTTGCGTTACCAGACTTTGTTTTTACCGGTTCCTTGCAAGTTTTATAAATCACTGTGGTTTATTTCTGTCAGACTGGCGAACTAGTAAAACCCCGTTTTGGGACCGTTTCCTCCGCTGCTCCTTGCTGCGACATATTCACGGGCTGTGTGTTGTGGTTTGAGAGGGCGGCGCTTTGTGACGGCGTGCCTGGGTCCGCGATTACGATTGGTCGAGAGGAAGTAGTGACTGTAGCATCAACTAATATGATAGGCTGAAAGGAAGGAAGGAAAACTGTTTCTATCGAACTTTTATCGACCTTTTTTTTCCCTATCGCGTCACACGTCTATCGATCAATATATATTGTTATTGAATTATCGTCCAGCCCTAGTAGTTAGACGCCAACGGAATAATAACTAGAAAAAGCTGTTCCTGTGTAACAGCGAGTGAGAATGCTAATCTGCAGATTGATTTGAGCAGAATATGCAGAAGATCCCTGCAGAAGAGAAAAAGTAGCTGAAAAACATTGAAATCAGATTTTAAGAATTTGAAAATTTGAAGGAATTTGACAAATTTGAAAGACTTTGAAGAATGTGAGGAATTTGAAGCAATTTGCATTGATTTCGATGGGAACAGCCAAAAAAAATTGCACAAAAAGTGATATTTTTGTGCAATTTTAAAGTGTAAAAGTTAGCCGAACGTTTTGATACCGAAATTGGTTGAAGTATGCAGGAGTAGTTAGATGCCGACGGAATAATAATAAAGAAAAACAGGAAAACAATAAGTGAAAATGCTGTATAGCATTCTCACTGAATAGCTTGAGATTCACTACTTTATTGTCATATACACTTCAGTGCACGCAACCAGGGTCTGTAACACACAGACATCATCAGTTCTCAGGTGAATATATGCGCTATTAATTAAACTTCACAATAACACTATAACAACGTAGATTTGAAAAGTCTTTCTTAAATTTGTCTCTAGGTATGACTGGGCTATTTCTTTTTCCTTGCCATCAAGAGCTCTGCCAACTGGCACCAGAAAATGCTATTATTGGGCTTTCTTCGTCTGGAAACAGATGTAAACAACACCTTACAGACGCAGCCATGAAGAACTGGTTGAACTCGCACAGCTGACAATACAGCGATCTGATTGGCTGAGCAGCAAAACTCGAATCATGTGACCTCTTGGACCGGAGCGCAAAATTTATAGTTTTTATCGGCTGTAACTTATTAATGTGCAAGCGAAATCGTGAGAACATTGGTGTTTTGAGATCACTGCTATGTGTAGCAACTGATCCAAGTGCAAGAAAGTTGCCCCCTGACAGTTCATACAAAACTTCTTAAGGAGACGTCCTACAGATTCTGGCCCACAGACTAAAATGGATGATTTATTTAGACATTTAAACTGGTAAGCATTTTAACATTTTAAGTGATTTAACACCATAACTTAACCTGACTCTCGCCAGATGTATGTCGCTCCGCCTAGCTTCACTCACATACATCTGGGACACCTCCATAGGAATTGCCTTTTTTGAAGGCTGGGCCTTATCAAAAATTCTTGCATATGATTGGATAAGCCACTTGTCTGTCATCTTTATCGACGTGCTATTTCAACCACTCACACCGAAGCTAACCCGTGACGCTGATGAGAGCGACGCAGGAAGAAAAAAAAAAATTTTTTTTATGTGTTTGCTGCTCTAGTGGCATGCATTTTACAGTGAGCTGACAGGAAGAGGGGGGAAGACAGGCGGCAAAGTGCCGCGGGTCGGAGTCGATCCCGGGCCGACCGCGTTGAGGACTAAAGGCCTCCTTATATGGTTCGCACTAACCGCCATGGGGTGCGTCCGCGCCCCAGAAAACAAAACTTGCCAAATCCGGTCGGGAGAAGGGGAAAACATCGTTTCCACCAACAAAAGCCTTCAGAGCCGTTCTCTGATCTTTTAATGAAACAATGTTAGGTAGATTGGACAACACGGAAGAAATAGCAGCATCAATATTAACGCTTGCTTCCTCGATGTGAGCCGCCATTGCTATCAAAACAGTCTTGCGTCACGGTTGCTTCTCCACTACGTCACATGTATGAAACTCCAGCCCTGCGTCCTGATTGGCTAGACAATAAAATTGGTTGGAGAAATCACTCTCTATGGGAGATGTCCCAGATGTATGTGAGTGAAGCTAGGCGTAGCGACATACGTCTGGCGAGAGTCAGGTTAACCATAACTACCACAATGCAAAACCTTGATCAATGTAAATACCAAAAAAAGTAAAAAATCCGTTTGTTACATTAATACTGTAAAACATAAAAAAAGGCAAATTGCAAACTCAAGTGTTGTGATCTAAGCTTGTGAAGTCAACTTGTAAGCCTTGTGCTGTGTAACCTTACCTTGTCTAAACTGTGGATCAAAAGAAGTGCTCAACTTACATGAGCAGCCACGATGAACTGGTTGAACTCGCATGGCTGAAAGTACGGCGATATGATTGGCTGAGCAGCAAAACTCGAATCACGTGACCTCTTGGACCAGAGCGCATTAGTTTATATTTTCTATCGGTTATAACTTATTAATGTGCAAGTGCAAACGTGGGAACCTTGGTGTTTTGAGATCACTGCTATATTTAGCAACTGATCCAAGTGCAAGAAAGTTGCCCCCTGGCAATTCTTCATACGAAAAGCCTATTACTAGTCTGCTGCCGTGAACGGGATACCTCTTTACTCGGTGACAACTAGCTTGTTTGACGTTGCCATGACAATAGGGTTGGGAATTGAAAATATTTTCACGATTCCGATTCCCTTATCGATTGTGTGAAACGATTCAATTCCTTTTCGATTCCAATTTGGGGAAAAAAGGAGAACAGTTTGATGAGCATCAACTTTGTTTACTTAACTATCACATGACCTTACAAACTAACAAGGTCAAGATGTCCACAGAAAATCTGCAACTGGAGTAACATTTATATTCATTTAAATAAAAAAAAAAAAAGAATATAAGAACAAACTTAAATACAATAGTGTTTAGAATACAAGAAAATGTAAGTTTGTTGTGACAGTTGCTTATTAATCTCTCTTTAGATAACCTCAGTCATCTAAATCTAACGGAGGAGGCATCCGTTTAATGAAAAAGCATTAATGTGCAATTTTGGGAAATAAACTCATCTCCCCCTGATTTAAATAAACAAGCGTCACCTTTCTCTCGCTCCCTGAACTTACATCCATTGCAATGCTTAGAATCATGTAAGAATTCCAGCTACCAGTAGTTCTAATTAAACATGCTACCAATGAAGGGCTGGATTAACGAGAAAGGCACACTCCCTTAATAACCCCTAAGAGAGGTAGGAAATTGGTTTATTTCCAGAGATGGCATATGATTTACTGGGCACCACATTAAGCACAGCCAGTGATGTAAAACTAGCTACTTACCACCAGAGTTGCCTTCCATGCTGGTCGTAACTTTAGCTTCTGTCTGGTAAGAATCAAAAACACGGCATTCGTTAAATTGTATGCCATGTTGTGTGCACAGGTGTTTCTGCCTGTTGGATCTATTTCCTCTCGCGGATGTATATGCCATTTTGCAATGATTGCAAAGCGCCTCGTTACCATCTTTCTCTTCCTTAAAATGAAGCCAAACCTTCGACCGCTTACCCGATGGGGCGGCATTTTTTTTGTTTGGTTTTTCGCCTGGTCACGTCGTACTTGCGCTGCTCAGAGCCGCAGCACAACGGAATCGAAAAGAGAATCGTTAAGCGCGCTGCCAAACGGTGCCACGGAATTGAAACACACGGAGCCGGTTCTGAACAGGAACCGGTTTTCGATTCCCATCCCTACATGACAATGTAACTTCCATGAAGTTGTGTTGATTAGGCCTCAAAATAATTAAATTAAAATCCAAATACACGTATTAGTAAAATAAAAAAGTCAAAATCATTTCCCAAAATATTGATAAGAAATTTATAAATTGTGCAAAGTATTTTTAAATTTTTTTTTTAAATCTCCCTCTTGCCACTAGGGGGTGCTGCAGCACCCCCACTTCCCGCAGCCATGCCTCTGTGTCTGAGAGCGGTCCAGTCCAGCCAACTCAGAATCTACGGCAAGACCTGAATGTTAATTAGTTTTCTGTCTCATCTGACTGCGTGTGAGCCACTTAGCCAAGAAGGGCGAGCACAACATTCTGTCTGTAGTCCAGGGCTGTTAAACTCCAGTCCTCCAAGGCTTTTATATGCATCACTGGTCCAACACGCCAGAGTCAAACCATCACTGGACTTTGGAGAACCTGACTGCACTCCGAGGAACTAATTCAGCCATATAAGTGAAGGGTGTTGGGTCACGTGTAAACGCTGCAGGACACCGGATCTGGAGGACATTCATTTGACCCCGATTTATTGGGAATACACTTGCAGAGAGAGGCGGTCCTACAGTGTATCCACTCACTGAGCTGAGCAACAATGCAGGCTAAACTCACTGATCTCTATTATTCACTGGATTGCTGATTTGGCCGAAAAACTGAAGTCACTGGCCGCCATCTTGCTACTCCCTACTTTCACAGAATCCCATAGGATTTGGTTGCAACAACAAGCAGTTTTCTGGCTGTGTGAAAACGTTTCACAGGTAATTCCTACAGTCAATGGATGTACTAACACTATCAACTACTAGGTAATTATATGCTGAAATATTTTACATGTTATTCATATTAAATATATACGTATACATATATGTAAATATATGTTTTTGTATATTATTTATATATTTATAAATGACATGCAAAATATTTCAGCACATGACTTTCTCAGTACTTGATAGTTTTAGAACATAACATAAACGTATATGGCATTTGACATTTTAACAGTTTTAAGCCCCTCCCTGAACATGAGAAAATCCTCGTTATCCGATGCTGTAGCGCACATATTCCCTAGTTACTGGGAGAAATAGGGCGTACCATGGCGGCTGGTGGCTTCACAGCGACTTGCTCTAACAGCGGGCTATTAGCAATCCACTGTATAATAGAGATCAGTGGCTAAACTTCATATTTTACTTGTAAACATAAAAAGCAGGTTTTTTTTTTCAACTTTACAATTATGCACTACTTTGTGTTGGTGCATCGTAAAAGAAAATTGAATAACATACATTAAACTAGGTGGCTGGAACGGCAAAAAGTTAAAAGTTTACCATTTGAACAACCAGAACGTAAGATGCAAAGTCAAAATGTGAAGCATTTTAGTTTTTTTTTCTTCCCAGCCCACAATGTTTTATAATAGAAACACTCGTCCTACAGTGTAAAGCACAGCAGTATCCATGGCCACCGTTATTAGAATATCAGGGTTTAGTCCCAGAGAATGACGACTTTCAGTTTCAGATGCAGTCTGTGCTCAGATTTAGGTGTTTACATAAAAAAGTAAAAATAATGGCCAAAATAAAAAGCAATTGGTGAATGAACCAGTAGCAGGGCATGTTTTTTACGTGGGACCCGGGTAAAGGGAGTCGTAATGACCCCTGAATGAGGGAGCAGCTGAATGGAGTCCCAGTTATGACTTTCTAAGAAGATTAGAATATAACATCAGACCAATAAAAAGCCTTTTTTTTATATACACAAACATGGGCTTATTAAAAGCTATGTGTAATACCGGCTTAAAGGTTTTTCTTCAAACGTCCTTTTAATCTGAAGGCAGAGTCTAGTTTACTGAGATGTGCTTGTAATCACCTCCCTAAATGCATGAATAATGGCCATGTTCTGTCTTTAAAACCAGCGGTTCTACAGCCAATTAAAATAACTAGACGTGAGCTGTTCCACCTCTTTATTACAGTTATCACTCCATCCAGTTTTTTTATGAAGGTCAGTTGTATTTATGCTTTTCACTTTATGGTTTCTGTACCTGTATGTCTTTTCTAATCTCACTTAACAGCAGCAAACAGGCTTAAATCAGAGGCAACCAGACTTTCATTCAGTTCTTCCTGAAAATGTTTCGACACCTATCCAGGAGACTCTGTTCTGGTGACTCTCACTTGAGCAACCTGCAGTTTTGACGTCTCTGCAAGTAATGACATACTCCTGAAACTCCTCAGAACACCTTTCAGAAACTCAGGATAGGTTTTCCCCCAACACAACATGCCAATAAATTTCAAACCTAATAACACTAAAAACTGGTTCATCCCAAAGACAGAACACCCAAACCACAGCTGAGCAGCGTTGTGTCCACGCTCCAATGCAGCGAGGACTGCTCACTCATACATGAGAGAAATTAAACAACAGCTACATAAACACACGGCACAGCATAGGAGGGCCAGCATCTCTGGGCAAGATTCAACAGTCCACTTGCACCTCAAGAACAAAGGACACACTTTTTGATGACAAAGACATCCAGATTTTGGACAGGAAGAGCAGATGGTTTGAAAGAGGAATAGAAGAGGCCATCTCTGTCAAAATAGAAATGCCATCACTGAGCAGAGGGGGAGGATTGTGCTTCCAACTCCCCAGTGTTTACAGCTCCGTCCTCCGACAAAGAGATTACGTCAGCATCTCACCATCATTCAGGTGACCAAGTTCTCCACTCACACCAAGCAACAGCTTCTAATGACCCAGGATAGTGATGCTGGGTCATTTACATCTGACTTAGAATGCGCCTAGGAGGATGGACCTCTGGATAGTTGTTGAAATGTTTTTAGAAAGAACTGAACCAAAGCCCGGTTGCCTCCGATCCAAGCCTGTTTGCTGGTGCAATGTCCTGGATAACTGAGAATGTAACACAGGCATGTTGCGCTTCCACTTGGGAAAGTTAACCTAACAGTATTTTCTTTCTGATGCAGCCAAACACATCATTAAAATTGATGGAAGAAGCGGCCTCTACAACGGCCTCGGTCCAAGGCTCTGTGCTGGAGCTATCGGTACAGTTGTGCACAGCAATGTTCTGCAGGTAGGCCTGAAAACGGCACCGCACAAAGTATCCGGGATCAAACATACATTCTGCTCATCTAATTATCTAAAATCAAAAGTTAATTGGTAAACTTAATAAACCTTGTTTGAACCTTGCCTGTCTTATTACCTGCGTATCCCTGCAGGTCTTACTAATGCCACCTTTTAATAGGTTGAATGATTACGTTATTATTGAACATGTATTTTATTTTGTCCTGGAGGCTGTGAAATCACTAGACCTTTTTAATAATGAAACTTTGTTCTTACAGAAATGTCAGGAAAAGGGCAAACCTCAGGTAAGACTCGTTCTGCTCTCAGCCACAGCTTGTTAAAGCCCTTCCACATTGGACGCGGTGTGCACTGCGCTCTCTCAGGGGTTTAGCGCAGCGCTGGCCTCTGGAGGTCGTAAAAGCGTTGCGCACGCCGCTGAAAACAAGGGGTTTCAAAGCGCAGCGACGTGCGCGCTGCTTCCTATGTGGAAGGGCCTTTACTCAGGTCGGTAAAAGCGATTGGACCTAGAAGAGAAGCAGTTTCATAAGGCCCGTTTACACTACACTTTTTTAACCGAGCCGAGACCAGTCCGAGCTCGGTAACCGAGATAACTCTGGTGTGTAAATGGTCAGCAGACTGAACTGGATCGCGCTAGACATAACTGGACCGCGCTAACTGCAGACCGGTTCCTGAGTAGGTCTCGAACTGTTTTTTTTTTTTATCCCAGTTATCTGATAACGAAGAGCGCATGAGCAGACCGCGTCATCCCCTTACAGTCAGCTGACTGTCTGCGTTTTTTCCGGCGTATCTGGCTGCACGTCCTGATTCACCCTCCATTAAGACAAATTTCAGACATTCATAATAATACTAGCTTCCTTACCGTGCCACACGATTTCCAGAGATGATTCTGCTTAGCAGTGTGATGAACCTCAGTGTCTGTTGTTGTTTCCTGCGTCTGTAAATCCTTATTAGACGTTCGTTTGTCTTATCCACGTCCCAAAAGCCGACTCTGTCTAACCATAACATCCTGAATGTTATGGTTAGACAGAACGGGAGGCGGCATTTTGATTTGTATTGTCCCGCCTTCAATCCCAGACAGCAGCAGTACTGCAGATCGTCACCAGGAGGCGAGGAGCAACCAAGGAACCGGGATGGTGTGGTGTGTAAACGGTCGTCTTGGCTTGGTTAACTGATCCAAGCTCAGACTGGTCTCGGCTCGGCTCGGTTAAAAAAGTGTAGTGTAAACGGGCCTATAATAGACAAAATCCCAGACTGAACCTTAAGCTATACATTTTATTCCATATAGAAATGGTTCTAAAATACAGAAATCCCAGTAGCAAACAGATTCCTGTTCCATCTATGACCTAGTGCTTTTGCTGGCACTCTTTGCAGATCATTATTCATCACTTTATCCGTTTTTTTCCCCACATCTTATTTGGCCCCAAGTTGCATAATAATGATGCTTAATTTTTCTGTCTCTGGTGTGCAGCTACTGGGTGGCCAGCAGAAACCTGCTGAAGGCTCTCTAGAACATGTTGTTAATGAGGTAAGACCCAGACTGTTCTGTCCAAGTACTTTACCCAATGGCTTCAGTTTAGTGTTACCAGGATATGATTTCTTAGGTTAAAGGACTTCCATGGGATCAAGAGCTAATGAATCCTTTCACTGAGCGCCATTTTCTGGACGATAGGGCAAATAGACCATCAATGAATGGTCTAGGGCTGCACAGTGGCACAGTGGGTAGCGCTTTTGCCTTGCAGAAAGAAGGTCCTGGGTTCAAATCCAACCCTGGGTCTTTCTGCATGGAGTTTGCATGTTCTCCCTGTGCATGCGTGGGTTCTCTCCGGGTACTCTGACTTCCTCCCACAGTCCAAAAACATGACTGTTAGGTTAATTGGTCTCTCTAAATTGTCCTTAGGTGCGAGGTGTGCGTGAATGGTTGTTTGTCTCTGTGTTGCCCTGCGACAGACTGGTGACCTGTCCAGGGTGTACCCCGCCTCTCGCCCAGTGTACGCTGGAGATAGGCACCAGCAACTCCCGCGACCCCATGAGGGATAAAGCGGATCAGAAAATGGATGGATGGATGAATGGTCTATTTTCAAACGTTTTTCATGCATACAGCGCACCAGATTATAAGGACCACTAAACGAAATAAAACAGTCATATACGGTAAGTCAGTCAAACTTTATTAAACGTGTTCACAACTCTCAACTTTGTTCAAACTTAATGAGCGTATGCACAATATGCTCATTCCCAACCTTGTTCAGTTGTAACATGAAGGAAAACAGTGCGAAACTGCTAAATCCACCGTTAGCATATTCACAATAACTCTCAAAATTAAGTTAGAACACATAAACTACAACATAGCATGATACAATGACTTTTTCAGCTCGTTCTGTGTCCACAAATCGCTCAAATCTTTCATCTTCAGTGTCTGAGTTAAACAGTTGGGCCATGCCTAGATCCCTGTCGTCGTGTGTTACCTGGCAGTTCAGTGACGTTTCCGGCCTTGGTGAAAGCTCTGACCTCAGTTGAGACTGATACCGTAGCTCAGGCATCCACGATACCTTAGCAGATAGTGGCAAAAGTTGTAAGTAAGTTTAATTAAAAGTGTAACTGAGCCTTCTGGGTTTGTTACCGGCACCGCATGTGGTGGAAGGAGACTGGACTCTGAGCTGGGCTTTTTGGTCAACAGGACTCTTCATTCTTCTAACACTGCCATAGAAAATGTCGGCTGGCTAACTGCCTAACCTGTAGCATTCTGGTTAAATGTCTGCAAGCAACTTTTAACCAGCATGTATACAATGATAAGAACTTGTTTCTATGCAGAAATGATGAAACGATTTTTACTTATGCTTTTAAACCCAACAATAGTGTACATTATACATACAGTTAGGCCCAGAAATATTTGGACAGTGACACAAGTTTAATTTCAGCTATTTATGAAAACATATTCAGGATACAATTATATAATCAGTATTGGCTTAAAGTCCAGACTCTGAGCTGTAATTTGACAGCATTCACATCCAAATTGGAGCAAGTTTAGGAATTACAGCTCTTTAATACGTAGCTGCCTCTTTTTCATGGGACCAAAAGTAATTGGACAATTGACTCAGAAGAAAAAAATAAATAACAAGGCTGCGTGGGCTCCTTCCTCATTAACCTGTCATCAATTAAGCAGTTAAAACGTCTGGAGATGATTCCAGGTGTGGCGTTTATCATTTGGAGGCTGTTGCTGTGAACACATAACATGCAGTCAAAGAAGCTCTCAGTGGAGATGAAACAGACCATCCTGAGGCTGAAAAAAAAGAAGAAATCCATCAGAGATAGCAGGAATGTTAGGAGTGGCCAAATCAACAGTTTGGTAAATTTGGAGAAAAAAAGTGCCCCGCTGAGCTTGTGAACTCAAAAGGGCCTGGACATCCACAGAGGACAATAATGGTGGATGATCACAGAATTCTTTCCATGGTGAAGAAAAACCCTTCACAGCATCCACTAAAGAGAAGAACACTCTCCAGGAAGTAGGTGTATCAGTATCTTAGTCTTACCATAAAAACAAGAATTCATGAGTGTAAATACAAAGGATTCACCACAAGGTGCAGACCATTAATCAGCCTCAAAAACAGAAAGGCCAGAGGTGACTTTGCCAGAAAAGAAGCCAGCCCAGTTCTGGAACAGCATTCTTTGGAAAGATGAGAATAAGATCAACCTGTACCAGAAAGATGGGAGGAATAAAGTTTGGAGGAGAATTGGAACAGCTCATGATCCAAAACCCTCCACATCTTCTGTAAAACATGGTGGAGGCAGTATGATGGCATGGGCATGCATGGCTTCTAATGGCACTGGGTCACTTGTGTTTATTGATGATGGAATAAAAGACAGAAGCAGCTGGATGAATCCTGAAGTGTATAGGCATATATTTTCTGCTCAGATTCAGCCAAATGCAGCAAAGTGGATCGGATGGTGCTTCACAGTACAGATGGACAATGATCCAAAACAAACTGCAAAAGCAACCCCAAAGTTTTTTAAAGCAAAGAAGTGGAATATTTTGCAATGGCAAAGTCAATGACCAGACCTCAACCCAATCAAGCTAGCATTTAATTTGTTTAAGATAAAACTTAAGGCAGAAAGACCCACAAACAAGAACCAACTGAAGACAGCTGCAGTAAAGGCTTGGCAAAGCATCACAAAGGAGGAAACCCAGCGTTTGGTGATGTTCATGGGTTCCAGACTTCAGGCAGCCATTGCCTGCAAAGGATTCTCAACTAAATATGGAAAAGTAATCATTTTAGTTTAGGGTAAGACCCTTTATAAGCCAGTAGTAAAATTTTGAAATCAATCCTGTAGCTAATGTTTCCTGATGTCAGTTAAGTTAGACTGAGGCTCAACCTATTAATAGCAGCAAGGCATTCTCTAGTTGAAATGGTAAATGTACTGAGTTATGTGGCACTGTTTACTGCCTAATACTCCGTTTCCACTATCCCTTTTTAACCGTGCCGAGACCAGTCCGAGCTCGGTATCCGAGATAACTATTGAGTGTAAATGGAACGCAAACTGAACTGAACCAAGCCAGACACAACCGGACCGCGCTAAATGCAGACCAGTTCCATGGGTGGGCTCGGCCTGGTTTTTCCCTGACCCGGTTCTCTAATAACAAAGGGCACATGAGCAGACCGCGTCATCTCTGTGCGATCAGCTGACATTTCAGACATTCATAAAAATACTAGCTTCCCTACCGTGACACACGATTTTCAGTGATTATTCTGCTTAGCAGTGTGATGAACCTAAGCGTTTGTCGTTGTTTCCTGCGTCTGTAAATACTTATTAGAGGTTTGTTTGTCTTATCCACTTCCCAAAAGCCGACTCCGTCAAGTAAATTCACCAAAAGTTGCCATCTTCGCCTGACTCTCCGCAAACAACAAAATATAACCAAACATAACTTCTTGAATGTTACGGCGCCGCCATTTTGATTTGCTTGGTTCCGCCTTAAATCCCATAGAGCAGTAGTACCGCAGATCGTCACTAGGTGGCGAGGAATCCAAGGAATGGAGATAGCGTGATGTGTAAACGGTCGTCAGAACCAATCTCGGCTTGGTTAACTGGTCCAAGCTCGGCATGGATTGGTTTAACAAGGGTAGTGGAAATGGGGCTTTTATCACCCAACTGCACTCACTAACGCGCACACATTCATACATCCATATGCAGATCAGTAGGCCATGTGGTGTGCCTTGCCCAGGGACCCATTGACATGTAAAAGGATCGTAAGACGACTACCCGCTGAAATAGAGGGATGAGTAGGCCTCAAATCAGATGTATGAAAACTAGAAAATGTTCAGTAGAAGCTGCAGATGAGTTGGAAGGATTTAAACAGGAAGTAGATCTTGAGGCTTATGACTGTTGGAAGAGAGCAGGCTTGAGAGAAAGCTTGAGTTGGCACCCTTTGGAGCAGCTTGATATTTATGTTAAGTCGTTCAAGATCCACGAGGACACAAGAAGTTGATATAGTTTTTCATAGTGATGCACGATATTAAAAATTTCAACCGATATCGATAACCGATAATTTTCTGCTTTTCATGGTCGATTCCGATACCGATAAGTTCATATTTAATATAGTTTTTGCATAATCAGCAGCTTATGCTGGATGCATCTATGAAAAACAATTATTTAGTAGCTCTGGCTTATTTATAAAAGCAAACAAAAGGTTTTGGCTCTTCAAATGTTTATTTTTTTATGCTATCACACAAAAAGTGTGCTTTACATAACAAAAGACACAAATCAATTCACAATACAAAGAGCATCTCTTGAAAATTACTGAACAGATCCATGCCTGCAAAGGTATTTGTGAAGTCAAATATTCATATCAAATATAAAATTATATGCGTTTACATAGTCAGCCTCAGTTACAAAAATGTAATCAAAAAATAAAGTGCACCCTCAAAAATAACCACATCTAAGGTGAAAGAAAAAATTTCAACTTCTTAAAAAAAATTTCAGACACACATATGCATATCAGCCTCAGTTTAAAAAAATCAATAAAGTAAACAAAAGTGCATCCTTAAATATGAGGCGAAAAATCAACAAAAGGTTGCCTGACTGTATGGGGGCATTGTAGAGATTTCTTTAAATCTTATAGCTCAAAATAAAATAAAAAATATTAAATAATTGTCACTTTCTACCTATAATTTAACCCCAGAAACTATTTTCACTTGTCACTCCTAATTTCTACATTGTCTTTTCTAATTTCTAGGTGAGTGCATCAGTGGTGACATTTTCATAACAAAACGAGGTATCACAAAAACAGACAGGGTCCTTTACTGGAATTAACAGCAGCAAAAGACAATTACATTTATAGAACAATAATAAAAAATTATTGAACAGATCAACGCTTTAACTGCAAATGTATTTTTGAAGTTGTTGTTTTTTTTTTCAAATATGAGAAAATAAAATAAAAAATTCAATAACTTAAATAACCACTTTCTACTCATCTTTTACAACCCCTACTGTCTTTGTCTCCATTGTCTTTTCTATTTTCTAGATGAGGGCATCAGTGGTAGATTTTTCTTAACAAAAAGAAGCATCTTTGCTTTCTCACATCCAAGTTGGTTTCTTTTTTCATCAATAACATTTGCAGCAGCAGAAAACAAATGCTCACTGTCTATGCTGGTGCAAGGCGAGGACAGGTATTTTTGTGCAAGTGAGGCAAGCTCTGGGAACCGGGTTTTGTTGTTTCTCCAGTACACCATGGGGCTCTCGGACCGTGGAATTGTGAGCTCTGACAGATAGACTTGGATCTAAAGGAGTAGAACAAAACAAAAGAAAATTTAACATTACTATATTTGATATTTTATCTGAGATAGCAAGCTTTATTTAAACAATAAATGAATTACCTGCTGATCTATTTGGCTTTGGTTCAATTCTTTTGAGTTGCTTTCTTGCAGGATTTCATCATACATCGTCAGCAGGGAAACATTGTTTTTGTCATCTGCCTTGGGTTTCTTCTCCTGTGGCTCCTCAACATTTTCTGCTGATGTTGCACATCTGACCTTGTCGTGCAACACTTTTGTTGCTTCCCGTTTTGTTGCTTGGTCAAAATAGCAGTCCTTATATCTAGGGTCCAAGATTGTAGCTAAAAAAAAACAGGGAGTCCATGTAGATGTGGCTGAAACGCTGCTCTATGGCTTGCAGTAGGGTGCTCTTTAAAGTTTTAACTCCATGATCTGTTGGAACAGTCCTATTTAACAGACATTTTAAGGCTTCAATGGAGGGGATGACATCAGTTGCAATAGCTGAAGCTGAACTTATGTCTTTTGTCAGCTGTTCACAAGGGTTTAGAATAGTGAGCATGTTTTCAATTAAAGTCCACTGGTATGGGGTGAGAGGAGCTGGTAACTCAAACTCTACTGCATATGCTGCAAGGGCTCGCTTCTGCTTCAACATGCTTCTCAGCATGTAGAACGTGCTGTTCCATCTAGTGGGCACGTCTTGTTGAAGCCTTGTCTCTTTAGTGCCTAGTTGTTTCTGTAAGCTTTGAAGACGAGAGGTGGCAAGCTGAGAGTGTCTGAAATGCCCAACTATCTTTCTGCAGATGGAAACACAGTCCGAGATGCTTCTTTTGCTCAGCACAGCCTCATTTATCGCGAGTTGTAAAGTGTGTGCCAAACAGCCCAAGCTTGCAAGCCCACAGTCCTCCATGGCCTTGATCATGTTTCGTGCATTATCTCTGAGCACTACATGCACTTGGTATTTTTTTATACTCCACTGCGCGAGCATTGTTTCAAAAGCTTGACTTATCACCGTCGCTGTATGTGGCCCGGGGCACTCCTAGGCGTGCAGCATTGCTTTTTGCATGTTAAAATCTGGATCCAGCCACTGAGCCGTTAGGCTTAACATGCTGACGGGACTAACATCTGATGTCCATATGTCGGTGGTAAAACTCACATGAAGTCCGTTCTTATTTATCAAATTGTGGACGTGTGTGGCGACGGCATCATTGAGGGCAGGCAGAAAGACGTCAGAGAAGAAGCAACGGCTAGGGATGGTGTAATGGGGCCCTAAACGTGCTACTAAGTTACGAAAACCCAGGTTCTTGGCGACAGAAAAGGGCTGGTTGTCGAGCGCTATAAATTCCATCACTTTATCGTTAATAGCTTTAGCTTTTTCACTGACTCTTGGAAAGTTTTTACAACTTTCAAATGCCTTCTGAATGTATACATCTGCGCTCCGTGTTGTTGTTTTAGCCTTAGCACCAACGGCTGCTGCCGCGGCTGCTTCGCATTCTTTCCATGTTGCTTCGCCACGATGACGATTTTTTTAGGTGTGTTATAAGGTTTGTTGTGTTGTAACCTGAAGTCTTCTTTCCTCCTCTCGAAATTCTTGCAGAGCAGGTGTTGCAAACTGAAATGCTGTCATCTTCTTCCAATACAGAAAAAAACGACCACACTGGTGAAGACATGTTTAACTATTTACAGTCAGGCAATAACGGAGCCAAGCCTGGGTCCTGAAAGTGGCGCAAAAAGTGGGTATGCACCATTGAGCTATATAATACACTGGAGTGCTAATCGCCGGCTGTTAGAACGAGTCGCTTTTAAGCCACCGGCCGCCATAGTGGTACTCCCTATTTTCCTCCAGTAACTAGGGAATATGTGCGCTACACAGTGATGGGCAGTAGCGGCGCTACATGTGGCGAAGCTATTAGTTAAACTACATTTTCCAGTAGCTTGACCGTAGCGTCGCTGCTTTATGAATCAAGTAACTTTCCTGTAGTGACGTTATTTTTTTTGATCAAGTAGCGACGTAGCGTCCACAAACGCTAAAAAATCCAGGACATAACTAAGAAATGAAACCAGGTTTGCTATTTTGAAACAACATTCAGAGTGAACAATCAATCTGAGTTGTTGGTTGAACATGTTCATGCGCGAGCTTCTACTTTGCCTCTCCTGTCTGTATCTATCGAAACATGTGCATGCATACGGCAGTGGAACTTATGGCAAGCCGATTAGGCAAATTATCGTCCGTACAATAACGTGCAGTTCCAACCACTGAGCTATATTATACACTGGAGTGCTAATCACCGTCTGTTTGAACGAGTCGCTTTGAAGCCACCAGCCGCCATATTGGTACTCCCTATTTCCCCCCAGTAACTATGGAATATGTGCGCTACAGCATCGAATAACGAGGATTTTCTCATGTTCAGGGGGGGCTTAAGACTTTTAAAATGTCAAATGCCATATACTTTTATGTTATGTTCTAAAACTATCAAGTGCTGAGAAAGTCATGTGCTGAAATATTTTGCATTTTATTCATTTAAATATATATGTTTAACATTTATAAATATATAAATAACAATATACAAAAACATATATTTACATATGTGTATACATATATATACATAAATACATATACACATACTTATATATACATATATATATATTTAATATGAATAACATGTAAAATATTTCAGCACCTAATTTCCTAGTAGTTGATAGTGTTAGTACTTCCACTGACTGTAGAATTACCTGTAAAACGTTTTCACTCAGCCAGAAAACTGCTTGTTGTTTCAAGCAAATCCTATGGGATTCTGTGAGAGTAGGGAGTAGCAAGATGGCGGCCAGTGACTTCAGTTTTTCGGCAAAATCAGCACTCCAGTGTATTATATAGCTCAGTGGTTCCAACCCGTATTTTACGCGAGCGCGCGTTTTTACGTCACCGCGCGTTTCCAGCCAGAACGCGCGGTGACGTAAAAAACGCGCGCTCGCGTAAAATAAGTGCGGTGGAGTTAATAACGTTTGGTGGCCTTTTTTGCATATTATATTATCAGGAGGTTGTCTTTTATGTGCTCAGCCACTAGATTTAAAGGTGTTTTACCCAATAAGAACACTGCAGCACCAGATACCAGGAGGTCCCTGATCGTTGGGGAAAAGCAGAAAGAAGATGCACCTTCCTTTCTGATCCTGTCTAAATCCTGCTTAGTTCAATAATAAAGTCTGATATTACACAAAACTCACTCTGCTTGTTCTCCCTACTTATGCCCTTGGTGCAGAAGATAAATGAAATCTTTAACAGAAATGTTATTATTAATTCTGAAAAATTATCATGTGAATATAAATACAAAGCATACAGAAAATGCAGCTTTATTAAGTGACCTGGTTTATTTTATTTAGCTTTTAATTTCTCTTCAACATTTAGTTCTACTACTTGGCTTGTGCTTTGGTAGTTTCATGTTTAAAATGACAAAAGAAATATGAAAAAGCTTATGGTGCATCTTCTTTCTGCCTTTCCTCAACGATCAGGGACCTCCTGGTTGTGTCTGGTGCTGCAGTGTTCTTATTGGGTAAAACACCTTTAAATCTAGTGGCTGAGCATATAAAAGACAACCTCCTGATAATATAATATGCAAAAAACGCCGCTAAACGTTATTAACGCCACCGCACGTACCAGGCCAATAACCTTTTTGTTTTATTTCTAGCAGTAATTACTTCAGTTTGTATTTTATTATGCTGCTCATAAAGCAATGTCTACACTGTGTTAGGTCATTGGCTGATCTTTAATAAATGTTTTAACCAGTGTATCAGACTCATTTTGAATTGATCTGACATTAGGTTGGTACAACGTTAAGTAGCTTCTGATGTAGTTAAGCTACTTTTAACACATTTGTGTAACTTAGCTTGCTATATTTCTATAGGTGGTAGCTTTTGTGTAGTGAAGCTTAATTTATTGTTGAGTAACTGATAGCTTAGCTCACTACACTGGACAAGTAGCTTGCCCAACACTGGCGCTACAGCATCGAATAACGAGGATTTTTTCATGTTCAGGGGTGGCTTAAGACTTTTAAAATGTCAAATGCCATATTCTTTTATGTTATGTTCTAAAACTATCAAGTACTGAGAAAGACATGTGCTGAAATATTTCGCATTTTATTTATATATATATATATATCATTTATAAATATATATATATATCATTTATAAATATATATATATATATATATATATATATATATATCATTTATAAATATATAAATAACAATATACAGAAACATATATTCACATATATGTATACATATATATATTTAATATGAATAACATGTAAAATATTTCAGCACCTAATTTCCTAGTAGTTGATAGTTTTAGTACATCCACTGACTGTAGAATTACCTGTGAAACGTTTTCCCACAGCCAGAAAACTGCTTGTTGTTGCAACCAAATCCTATGGGATTCTGTGAGAGTAGAGAGTAGCAAGATGGCGGCCAGTGACTTCAGTTTTTCGGCAAAATCAGCACTCCAGTGTATAATATAGCTCAGTGGTATGCACTATATGTAGCGCATAAGAGCGAAGCACCATGGGGGCGCCAACGTGATGGTAAAAAAAAAAAAAAAGTTTTGGTATTTTCTATATGTAGCTGCTATTGTGCTTTTCTTAATCATTTCTGAATTTCCTCAATGTTTTAAATAACATTTTAGAACAAAACATGCTAGAGTAGACGCCCTATGTCATAAGATTCCACCGTAGAATTTTGACACGAGGGAGCGGGGGCGCCGTGAGCGCTGAACGAGCAGATGGAATAGCCTACGAGTAGTGAGTTCAGTTGTCTATGGAAAATGGATAAATCAAGAAAGCTGTCAGGGGCGAAAAATAGAAAAAGGAAGAGGGAAAGGGAGATGGCATGTCAAGGGATGCGACAGCAGTTAAACAAGTGGATGGTGAAAGGCAACAGGTAGGAATTAAAGTTTGACGGCTGTGCTTGGAGGCTTGCAAATAACGTTATTCACGTTAAGAGACTAGCTAGCGATTACTAACGTAGCAGCCAAATGGGGGTTCACAGCTAGCTTAGAATGTGCAAAACCGAAGTTGCTGAGCTGAAAACTGGAAAATATAAGGTAGCAGGTACAATACAGGACAAGAATCTGGAAAACGGATACATAAACTGGTTTATCATGGAATCATTAATATATTTTGTTTTACCATTAGCTGTTAATGTATATAACTAATGCAATGACTTTGGTTTACAATGGAATCATGCATAGATTGGCTCCCGTTACTTAGGCTTGTATATTCATACAATATGAATATGTATGAACAGACTAGCTTGTGTTTGCTGACAGTGGGAATGTAGCAACCAAATGGGGGTTTACAGCTAGCTTCTAGCTTAATGCAAAACCAATGTTGCTGCGCTGACATAGTAGAAAATATAAGGTAGCATGTACAATAAATGACAAGAATCCAAAAAACATAACTTATGCAGTAACTCATGCATAAATAATATGCAATAAATATTTTGTTTTACCATTAGCTGTTCATGTTAGCTGTGCTGTCAGACATGTAGGCTGCTTTACATTTGTTGGGTGACATGGGAGCTGTAATTACAGGGTCCCATCTCTGTCTCTAAAGGTTTGTGCTAAGGCTATCCATATTTCTACTTTTTAAAATCCAAAATGTAAATGTAATTTCAACAGCAGCAAAACCTATCTGCATAATAGTTGTCTTATCTGATGCCATCACTAGGCTGATTTAGAATTGAATTAAGGCTGCTATATTTAACTGTGAGTTAATTTCATTCAGGTGTGAGGATGGTGGATCAGGAAAGACAGGGGAAGGCAGGTAGGTCTAACATTAGGTGGAAGTGTAGGGTGAGCCACTTGATACCAACAGATTGATTTCTTACTATCATTAATATGGAAAAAACTAATAATGGAAAATCTATTACAAATTGTTTATTTGACAACATGTCTTAGTGGAGAAGAACACAGGCAAGGAGTGAATGAAACAGACATGAAGTCGGTGATGGCATCAAGTATAGATGAGACCAGTGATGACATCAGGTAGGAGTTCTATTCTTTAGACCACACAAAACTAAATGTCCAGTATGGTTTAAAGTTCTGTTGACCAACCTATTCACTGTGTCCTTTTTTTGGGGGAAATAGTGCAGACAGAGATAGAGAGCCACTCACCACTGAGAAGGAATTGGAGGAGAATGTGAAAACGAGAGGTAAAGATGAGGTGGAAGAGTATGTGGAACAGAGAGGTGGAAGAGGAGGACTCAGAAGATCCATCTGACTGGCCACCACCACACCAAATTGGGGACTCATTTAGGCAGCGTATGGTTGAGAATGGCACACAGAAATGTCCTGATGGGCTGTATCCAAGATCAGACAAGAGTAGAAGGTGTTTTTCCAAAGCATACTGTTTTCGTTTAATGTCCAATGGAGGAAAAAGTGCAGCAGGATTGGTTACTGTACTCCAAAAGTACGAATAAAGTGTATTGTTTTGCATGTAAGGTTTTTGGAGGAGCTAGAGTTGTTGACATGCGCTTTGTTGTGGGGTACAATAACTGGCAGTGTCTTTCAAAAACACTGCAGCACCATGAAACCAGTGGTTATCACATAAATGTTTCTCTCTTGTGGAAAGAATTAGCATCCCGCTTACGCTTTGGTAAAACTATTGACAGAACATTGCAAAGAGCCATAGATGATGAAAAGGCACACTGGAGAAGTGTGATAGTGAGAGTGATAGACTGCATACTTTTCCTTGCAGAAAGGAACTTGCCACTGAGGGGGAAGAATGCTAAATTTGGAGATCCTAAAATGGAAATTTCCTGGGTTTCCTTGAAGTCATAGCACGATATGATGTCACACTAGCAGAGCATCTTAGAAAAGTAGCCTCTAAAGAAACCACAGGATATCTTACCTGGTGCACTCAAAATTAATTTTTAGATTCAATTTCAGAATGTGTACTTGCTCAAATTTGTGCCCAGGTTAAAGCCTCCAAGTACTTTGCAGTGGAGTTGGATTGCACACCTGACATTTCAAAGCAGGAGCAGGCCTCAGTAATAATCCGGTATGTCCATACAGGCGACAACAAGAATACCACCATCAATGAGTCTTTTGTTGTCTTCACAGTCGTGAAGGACACAACTGGTAATCGCCTCACAGAAACCCTGACTGGGGTGCTGGATAACCTGGGGTTGGAGTTTGCTAACTGTAGGGGGCAGAGTTATGACAATGGCGCAAATATGAGGGGTATACACAAGGGTGTGCAAACATTGGTGCAGCAGAAGTCTCCAGAGGCACTATTTATCCCCTGTGGGCCAGAATCTGTGCGATGACTTTTCGTATAAACTGTCAGGGGGCAACTTTCTTCCACCGGGATAAGTTGCTACACATAGCAGTGATCTCAAAACACCAATGTTCCCACGTTTTCACTTGCACATTAATAAGTTATAACCGATTAAAAAATCTTAACTGTGGCGCACCGGTCCAAGAGGTCACATGATTCGATTTTTGCTGCTCAACCAATCAGATCGCTGTATTGTCAGCTGAGCGCGTTCAACCACGTCATCTTGGCTGCGCCCGTAAGGTGTTGTAAACATTTGTTTCCAGATGAAAAAAGTCAAATAATAGCATTTTGTGGCGCCAGTTGGAAAAGATCTTTATGGCAAGGAGAAGGAAATAGCCCAGTCCATCCATCATTCATTTTCTAACACGCTTTATCCCTGCTGGGTTCTTGAGGGGTGCCGGTGTCTATCTCCAGCTGTCAATGGGCGAGAGGCAGGTTACAACATGGACAGGTCGCCAGTCTATCGCAGGACAGAAATAGCCCAGACTTTTGCCCAATTTACTGTAATATCACCAAGACCAGACACTGGCACCCCTCACGAACCCAGCAGGGATAAGCGTGTTAGAAAATGGATGGATGGATGGTTTGGGCAATTTATTTTTTCCTTGCCATCAAGATCTTTGTCAACTGGCGCCAGAAAATGCTATTATTGGGCTTTCTTCGTCTGAAAACAAATGTTTACCACTCTTTACAGGCGCAGCCATGATGAACGGTTGAATGCGCTCAGCTGGCAATACAGCGATCTGATTGGCTGAGCAGCAAAAAACGAATCACATGACCTCTTGGACCGGTATCGGTGCAACACTAGTTGAAATTAAGACGTGCAACACGGTGACGGTCCGTTTGGCATCAAGGTCGCCATAGTTTAGATTTTTTTATCGCCTATAACTTATTAATGTGCAAGTGAAAACGTGGGAACATTGGTGTTTTGAGATCACTGATGTGTAGCAACTTATCCCGGTGAAAGAAAGTTGCCCCCTGACAGTTCATACAAAACTTCTTAAGGAGACGTCCTACAGATTCTGGCCCACGGACTACTGCTGTAGCCACAGTGTGAACCCTCTGTTATGTGATGCTGCATCATCAAACAGAATGTGTCTAAACTTTTTTGGCACTCTCCAAAGACTGTACACCATTTTTTCGGGTTCGGTGAAGAGGTGGGATATTTTGAAAGAATTTGTGGACATCACTCTGAAGACTCTGAGTGATACCAGGTGGGAAGCAAAATTAGACTCCGTCAAAGTTGTACGTTTCCAGTTAGGGGGGATTCTTGATGCTTTGGAAAAGCTTGAGGAAGTGGAAAAAGATGGCAAAACTCTCGGAGGCAAAGTCGCTCTCTGGCGATATTGTCAGCATGGAGTTCCTCATGTGCCTCTTGGTTTGGTATGATCTATTGTCAGAGATCACCTATGTCAGCAAGGCAATGCAAGCAGTGAACATCTCGATGGACACCGCCATTAGAATGATAGATTCTCTTAAAGAATTCTTGCGTAAGTATAGAGTGGAGGGCTTTCAAAAATCCCTTGATGTTGCATGCAGAATAGCCATTGAGATGGATGCTTCCCCTGAGTTTAGAGAGAGACGTTTCAGAAAACAAAAGAGATTTCATGGTGATGATTCCAGCACTGGTCATTATGAACAGGAACCCGAGACCCATTTTAGGTGCATGGTGTTCAATGTGATTGTTGACACAATAATTCAGGAGTTGTCTGATAGATTCAGCAATCTTCACCTTGTATCCGAAAAGTTTAAATTCATCTTTAAAATGGAACACATGACAAAAGCTGAGTTGGAGGAATCAGTGACAAGATATGCTCTGGCTACCAATGATGTTTCAAGGGATATCATTCAGGAAATTTACCCAGTGAGCTGTCTACTTAGGGGTCATGAAAAGGCTCTGGATAAATTAAATTTCCTCCTACAGGAGAACCTTGATTTGGTTTTTCCAAATCTAACAGTAGCCCTGAGAGTTTTCCAGACAATGCCTATGACGGAGAGATCGTTCAGCAAGCTAAAGCTGATAAAAACATACCTTAGTTCCAACATGAGTAATGATCGCTTAACCCAATTAGCAGTAATTTTAATTGAAAACAGTGTGGCACGAACTATTTCATTTGATGCAATACTAGATAAATGGGCAAGTGCAAAGGCACGGCATGTTACAATTTAGTAGGATCTAAAGAGGGCTCTAGAATCTGGTAGCAACGTTGTTACATTAAGCTAAATTATAATTTACAGAGAGGGTTCTAAAGGATCTTTGTTTGTAGGCTTACTTTTGCATTTGAAGGCATGTATTAAGTTGCATTTGTTATAATGATAATGTTAATGTTTGTCAATTTGCAACTGTTATGTGTTAACATTGTTAATAATATACCATATAATTATTTTACTGGTAGGCCTACAGTGGCTGATATACTTTAAAAAAACTTTATTATGTAAAGACCATACATGATGATGTCCGGCACTTATTTAGTTATTTATTTATTTTAATCCGGGGGGTCGCCAAAACTGATGCTGCATACCCCTCTTATTCTGGGTAGTTGCGCCCCTAGGTCCTGATCGTAAGGAGCGCAAAATCCACAGGGCTTGTCCCGCTTTGGTGCTACTCTGCCTGAATAAAATACTACCAAATTTAATTAATTTATCTGCTATTTTTATCTGAAAATTTTACCTATCGGGCCAATAAAAAATTCCACCAAATCGGCCGATATTTAATCGGCCCGATAGATACCGTGCATCCCTAGTTTTTCAGCTTGTCTGCATTCCTGCATGAGTCCATGAAACAAACCGGAGCTCTGGTGGTCATGGTTTATTTATTGATTTGATTCTTAAATGGAGCCACATTGTCAAAGATTTCAGTCCAGATGAAATTAAATGAGACGAGCTCCTGACCGTCCGTTAGCACCAGCACCGTAATCATAAAGCATACTTCTCAGTGAAGGCGGAGGAAAGAATGTAACCGTTGCAGAGGTCATTAGATGGGATCATTAGGATTAGTAAACGTGACCTTCTCAGAAAGAAAGCAGTGTGTGAGCAAACCAAAACTGAGGTCAGAGTATACGTTATGGCTGAAAAGTGAAGCTTTTGTTTTATGGTTTCAAAAATTTCCTACTTTATGACACCGTTGGTAGATTGTTTGGATGAAATGATTAAAACACCAGCGTCTACGTTTCTCTCCTTCAGTTCTGATTGAACTTGTTCTGTTCTTTCCATGCACTGTCTGCAGACGACCAAAGAGATGATCGCCCGTTCTTGTGCCAGCATCATCACACATCCGTTTCACGGTACATCTGCCACCTCTGAAGCTCTGAAGTGTTTCACATCTTGATCCCATGATTCTCTGGTAGGATCTGTGTTATAGGACAGTTCTGTTTATTAAGTCTCTCACTCCGTTTCTTCCAGTGATCACTTTGAGATGTATGGTTCAGTTCATTGGGAGAGAAACAAAATACAGGTGAAGTCTGATGTTTTAAAATTCTGAAACAGTTGTGATATAGAGCTATAAGCATTATATTGTGTTTTTTCTTGTATTCTAGTGGCGTGTTTAGTTCTATCGTCACAGTCTACAGAGAAGAAGGTGTTTGGGGCTTCTTTGCGTAAGTTTTGCCTTGTTTGTCCCATCTTTGATTTACAGACTTTAGCATCTTATTTGCTTTGTTTCCTCCTACTTGGTGTAATCTTAAGCACATTGACACGTTGTATAGATATAAATATAGTCGTTATAAGGAAAGTGAAACAGAAACCATTAATGGATAGCAGGGGAACAATGACGAGATTGAAATCTGGGTGGTCAGCCTCCTGAGGGCGGGGGCTGGACCTTGATGCCAAACGGACCGTCACTGTGTTGCACGTCTTAATTTCAACTAGTGTTGCACCGATACCGATACCACTATGGGACGGGGCCCCGATACAGCACTAAAATGCTGTATGTGTGTGTGTGTGTATATATATATATATATATATATATATATATATATATATATATATATATATATATATATATATGCTGTATAAGCGGTTAAATCCTAAAATCAAAACACTGCAGAGTAATGCTGTGAAAATAACTATTTACATATAATCAGTACTTAAAAAGTGGATTATTCAAGACACACTGTGGACATGGAAATAAACTGACCGCAGCGGCTCATCTGAACATTAATGGCGGAGAACAAAACGGCGTGCTTCTGCTGGAGGTTTGAAACTCTGCCAACGTAGAACGTGCATCCAGAGAAGAGACTGAGCTGCTGTCTAAAGCCTACAAGGCAGACGCTGCAGTCTTTGAGCAGTGAAGCACAGGAACAGCAAACGCCAGATGCCAAATGTACACACATCTCCTTTGTTTAGTTGGAAATAAATGAGATGCAGCGGTTCTCAATAACCTGACATTCACTTGACCTTTTTCCAGTCCAGATTAGGAGTAGGGCTGCACAATTAATTGCATTTTCAATATAATCGCGATTTAAAAAACCAAAATTTCCAAATGGCAGAGGTCTGCAATTTTTTGGCTATGTAACAATTAGTGAATCAGACGCGTCCTTTAGGTGTCAGTAACGTGTTTAAAGTGGGTTTGCCTCCACATGGAAGGGAAGCAGTGAGATAATCTAATTGTATTACTTGTTTTAGAGTTTATATAATCACTCTGTTTTACCACAAACTTTCAGGAATCTCACCATAGCATTAAGTACTGGTCAATCAGTTTAATACATAGACTTGCTTGTTGGTTGCACTTTGCACTTTATGTTCAACAAGGATTGATGTCCAAGTCAATTAAAAGCTGTTCTCTTGAATAAGATTCTGATTAATAGAAACATTAAAAGTTCTTGTTTTAAATAGTCCTTGTTTACAAACATCTTTATCTAGAGGCCATTTGTGTTTTGTAGTCAAAATCAAATCACAATTTTGGTTGAAATATATCGTAGTCAGAATGCCATCATTTCTGCTCCGAGTTCAGACGCAGCAGCTCGCTTAGCTCCTAATCTGCACAGCTATGAAACAGATTGATTTGTTGTTTGCATATGTTTAAAGGACACGATAAATTAAATTAAACTGAAAAAAAATCACATGAAATCGCAATATCAATATAAAAAAAATCGCAATTAGGTTATTTTCCAAAATAGTTCAGTCCTAATTAGGAGAATGACGGTACGGCAAGTATCCGGTGCAGCCCTGTCGGTTCGGTACGCACGTGTTCCAAACAAATCTAGCGTTGTTTTCTACCTGAACACACGCGGAAGGTTTTTGCGCTGAACTAGGCAACGCTCTGAAGCACAACTTTAGGAACAGCGTAAAAACTAAACGGCGGACTCCCAGGTTTAACTCTGCTGTTGGGGTCCATGAACGATTCTCATGCAGCTGCAGGGGAGAAAGCAAGGTGGACTTAACCAAAATGTTATCAAATGATGCAACGGCGTAAAGCACGTTCAGCTCGCTGCGCACTGAACCTAACAACGTCCCCCCCAAAACACATCCAGTTAAATGAAAAGCTGGGAAAACTGAAGTCCAAATCCTGCAGAACTCAAGCAGCTTATGGGGCGACACGTTGGTTCTGTCCTGACGAGTCCTTCTGATCAGAGGATTTCAGTTTTGTTTTATGATGCTTTCAAGCACAATTCAAGGACACTGAATTGTCTAAATATCTAAACAACTCCAAGGTGATTTACACCATGCTTTATTCTCAGATGTCTGCAGTCTTATGAAAAAGTTCCTAGACAGCAACATCAACCGTTCTCAAGTGGTTTCATTGTTGTACTTTCCATGCGTTCGTCTGTCCGTCACTCCATCCAATCATCCACCCGTCCATCCAGTCAGTGGCTATCCTGGCTTATACCCTATTAATTAACAAAATATTCCGTTTTATTATGGCCATTTTTTCTTATTTCATTTGACTTAAGTGAACCAAAGACACACCGTGAGTCGGTCAACTTGTATTTTCCTTTCCCCTCAGTGGTTTGATCCCTCGCCTGCTGGCTGACGTCCTGTCTTTGTGGATCTGTAACCTTCTGGCTCACGCCTTCAACACGTATGCCATCGATGACTCGGTACGTAGGCTCTGCAGATGCAACACACCTAATCTGAAGGCACTTGTATTCTCACTGAAGAGCCTAAATAAAAAGGCCTTATTTGAGCTGAAGATACTTGCTACACAGACAAACATCAAAGTATCTATCTGCAGTCATCAGAGTCCCTCTGTGGTTAAGTGGATTAAGTCTATGACTCTAATTTGAAGGAACTGGGTTTGAATCCTGGTTGCATCAGGAAGTTAAAAAAAGGCCAAGTGTGAATAAGGAAGCAGCTGAAAGGATTCTCTCTTCCGCTGACCCTACTCTGGATAAGTGGAGAAACCCTTCTTGTATTTTCTGCCTCTGTTTTCTTTCATCTAAGCAATGGTAAAACAGACAAGGTTATTTTAGTACAAGTCAGCTGACAAAAAATGTTTTCTTTTTAGTGGAGTACATTAATATAAAGACGCAAACTAAATGTCATTCCATAACATAAAGCAGAAGGTCTTAAACCTGTTTGTTCCAGAGAGAGATAAAAGCAAAACGGTGTCAAAAATGACCATATTCTTACTTCCTGTCAACATTGTGATGGGTTTATTTCCAGCTGCAGATGTAACATGAAATGAGACAGTTGGCTGTTAGTTTCAACAGAGCCAGTTTTACAGAAGTGTGTCAGACTGGAGTCAGCATCAGGTGGAGTCAGCTTCAGGTGTCTAATCTGGGACTTTGAGTTAATCATAAAATGGACCCTACCCTGAACTCACCGAGGCCCCCCCTTCAACTCCTGTTGTATAAACTTCGTTTTCTATGATTTTTATCATTAAGCCTTTATTTTTTTACAGGTAGTTTCATTGAAATAAGTTTGCTTTTACACAGTATTTGATACTATTTTACACAAGGGTGTTTATTACTGTTATGCCAGAAGCTGTTTGAATATGAGTATTATTATTAATTATAATTTGGTGTTATAATTTTAATAATAGGTTATTCAAACTCAAATAGTAGCTATAACAAAATATGACTCAAATGGTGGTGATACCAGCGGTAAGCTTGTAATAATTTATAACACTAATGCATTTATTAATTAGCTGTTATGAACTCATTTATGCCGGAACAAGATTATCCGATCAGCTTCTGACCGATGAGTTTTACCCAGCAAGCTATGAGAACCCCAATATAACTGCAATTAGAGTTTAAACCCTTACTACTTTATCACCAATCCAATGATTGTGTCTCTGTTTTAATGTCAGATGTTAACACGAAAAGTAGTAACTCTATTTTCTGAAAGACCATGCAACTGTGAATTAGATTGAACACAAACAATTACTATTCCACAAGTTGTTGCTTTTATTGAACCAAAGGCAATTCCCTGTTACAGTAATTCTCTGATTCAACAACCATGGGAACACTACTAAACTAAACATGCAAAATATATGTGAAAATAAAGGTCAAAAATGGATTAAAATAAGAAGTAGCAAATCTAGTTCACTCAGTTGTTTAAACACCACATTCAAGACGTCGGCATTTAACGTAGCAGCATTGACAGACAAAACAGCTTTGAGAATCTCACTGGATGCTTTAATGTTTTCCAACAAGCTAATTCAGCTTAGCTAGCTACAGTTTAGCTATGCTATACCCTTCCAAGATGGTGACTATGATGACACGTGACCCTTATGCATCACCCTGCGTGATGCGTAAGGGGAGGTCTTAATGACGTAACCAACGCTTACGCTAATATGGGGTGGTACAAGAGAGGCGGCCTGGATGAGGAGTTCAAATAAAGACCGCGAACTGAGGTTTAACAAAAAGATTTAACCCGCTGATAAGAGGACAGGAAAGACAGAAAGGAAAGTCCCTTTGTCTCTTTTTATGGGCGTTTGAACGCTTTGTTCGGCCTAAACAAAAGCGTGGTCCCTTTTACGATCACTGGGAGATAAGGCGGCTCTCAGTCTTTGATCAAAGGGAATTCAAAAGTACTTTTAAGTCGACCTCCTGCCCATCTGAGCAGGGATGGAGTTTGCTTCGAAAATCTGCGGTCCAGCAAAGAATTATCGAGCACGTGACGTGTGGGGGTTGAAACCCACGGAGTGAAACAGCTTGTGCGGTTGGGTTAAATAGTTATCACCATAGCAACGTTATCTCAGTCGGTGACCATTTTGATAGTGTTGCATGATGGGAGTTAGTGGCCATTTTGACCACATTGCATCATGGGAAATGCAGTCTGTCACGTCCCGAACTGGCGTTACATTACAATTGACATATTGGATTGTTAGCCAGACTTGACCCTCCAGTTGATGATTGTACAGCTACACGGCTCCATTCCTGGGGATCTGCAGCAGTGCAGCTCTGTCCTGGAGTCCTAACTACACTCTGGCATAAAGTCCAGCAAAACCTGGGTTCTAATGAGGGCATCTGTGTCACCTCTCAGATTAGCTCAGCAGCAGCTGGAGGTGACAGCCAATAATCTGCCGTGTGGCAACGGTGGCTGAGACGGTCATTTGGCCTCTTCTCGGGATTATAACCCAGTTAGAGAAAAAAAGTTAAACAATAACTTTTTATTATTGTCTTTTTATCCTGTCGTAGACAGGATGCTACGATGTGTTTTTTAAAAAAACACATCGTTTCTGTTCAGTGACGGTTGAAGCTTCCAGCGATCGAAACACCTTTTGCTCAGTTAATTCACAATGTGAACTTTGTCGACCCTAACGCTACGTTTACCCCCATTTTGAAGGGTATGGAGTTTGAGGGCATTCTCCTTTTGTTTGCAGATGAGTCACACCGGAGAGATCAAGAACTGCTCCCAGGCGGTGACAGGGGTGAGTCTGCCGAACAACTGCAGAGAGCGCCGCAGGATGTGCAGAATCTAACCTGAACGTGTTGCTTTGCACCTCTCCTCCAGTTCTTTGCCAGTATGCTCACATACCCTTTTCTTTTGGTGTCCCACCTCATGGCTGTCAATAACTGTGGGTGAGTGGCAACTTGGCTGCCGAAACATTTGCTCCAAAGGTCAGATCCAACAAACTTACTTGTGTTGTCCTGGCAGGCTGGCTGGAGGCCTGCCTCCCTATGCATCTGTATATCCAACCTGGGTGGACTGCTGGAGGCACCTCAGCAGGGAGGTGAGTACAGTCGAAGCTAGTCCCTCTGTCACAGCAAGATGGCAGCGCAGCAGCTGGCTGGGAAATGGCATTTAGGATTAATGTATGAGAACATTAGAGCTTAAAGCCCCATTTCCATTACCCTTGTTAAACCGATCCATGCCGAGTTCGGTCCGAGCTTGGATCAGTTAACCAAGCCGAGCTTGGTTCTGACGACCATTTACGCATCACACTATCTCGGTTCATGGCTCCTCCTCGCCTCCTAGTGATGATCTGCGGTACTACTACTCTCTAGGATTGATAATAACAATAATGATAATTATTATTATTATTATTATTATTGTTATTATTATTATTGTTATTATTATTGTTATTATTATTATTATTATTATTATTATTATTATTATTATTATTATTATTATTATTATTATTATTACTGCTCTCTAAGTTTGAAGGAGGAAATCAAGCAAATCAAAATGGCGGCGCCCGTAACATTCAGGAAGCTATGTTTGGTTATATTTCGTTGTTTGCGGAGAGTCAGGAGAGGACGGCAACTTTTGGTGAATTTACTTGAAGGAGTCGGCTTTTGGGAAGTGGATAAGACAAACGAACGTCTAATAAGTATTTACAGACGTAAGAAACAACGACAGACGCTGAGGTTGATCACACTGCTAAGCAGAATCATCACTGGAAACCGTTTTGTCACGGTAGGGAAGCTAGTATTTTTATGAATGTCTGAAATGTCAGCTGGCTGTAAGAAGATGACACGGTCTGCTCATGCGCTCTTTGTTATCAGAGAACCGGGCTACTGAAAAACCGGGCCGAGCCCACCCATGGAACTGGTCTGCATTTAGCACGGTCCGTTTGTGTCTGGCTCAGTTCAGTTCAGTTTGCGTCAAAGTCGTCGCCAGCCAATTTTTCCGGGGCTTCAGCCCCGAATGTTTTGAGTCGAGCCCCAAATGTAAAACTGTTACTGAGCAAATATGAAACTGGACAATAGTAGAGGTGGGCGGATCGATCCTAAGATAGATGCTATCGATACCAACGCGGGTATTGATATTGAACAACATTCTTTTAACAGGATCGATACTTTTTATTCTCTCCCACGCGCGCTGACTGCAGCACAGATTCACCAGTCTCCCCTTCTGTGTCGGCACAGCACTCTGCTGCTCCCCCTCCCCTCGCGTACATGGCTCAGCGGCGCCAGCCAATCAGCCCACCCACTCTGCTCTTTCCACTTAACACACACAACCGCCGCGCGTGGCTCCTGTTCAGACACGGAGAGAGAGAGACCGCCAGAGCGGAAAAACACGAAGAGAGAAATAAGCCCTGTTTGGCTATATTTTAATACCGTAAATGAAATTAAGCTGCATGGTTTGTAAAAAGCCGGTTAAATTCAGTGGAAACACAACAAATTTATCTAAGCACGTGAAAAACCATGAGCAAGAAAACGTCGAGCGACAGGAAACTTCTCTGATTGCCCCGACAGACCAGACCCACAGACTGACGTCACTGACTGAGGCGTTTCAGTCCTCCAGGGAACATCCAGGTAGATAAGCATGGTCATCTTCAGCATCAGTTCATGTTAACTTTGAAAGTAGATATTATCTATCATATGTTGCTGGAGCCCACACAGAAAATGTAATTGAGACCTTGAAAGAACCCAGTACATATATCCTAATAAAAAGTGTTATTTAAGATAACATTAGCTAATCCTTTATTTGTCCCACGACGGGGAGAATTATAGCAACAGGCAGGTGCACACAATACAGACAAAATTACATAAGGATTGAAAGATATGAGGTGGATTAGGAAAAAAACACTGAACATTATTGTTATTATTATTTATTTATTTATTTATTTATTTATTTATTTATTTGGTCAACAGTTTCATGATACATCAAGCTTAAACGTTAAAAGTATCGGTATCGGATCGATATCGGCGATACTGCCCCTGTATGTACTTGGTATCGGATGGATTAAAAATTACCGGTATCGCACACCTCTAGACAATAGCCTATGTAAACCCCAGATTTTATAAATTGCTTTATTTCATTGCGCTGTGGCTTTGCATATACTGCATACAGCCTGTAAAAATAGATTTAAAAAATAATCTAGCCTAAAGAATACATTTATTTGCCGTCGGTAGCCTATGGGCTACTCCGTTTCTTCCACTCTGTTAAATATGCAGCAGCAGCAGGTAGGGGAGGAGCTAGCACAGTCAAGCGCTACAGTGCGAGCTGCTGCTACAGCTAACAATAGATGTATGAATGAGTGTGAGTTAACAACGGAGACAGAGCAAGCAGGAAAGAAAGAAATATAGAAAATAAAGCAAACGAGACTTTGGGGATTTTTTGGAAAGAAGTCAATGGGTAAGTGAAGAATTCGTTTTTTATATCCTTAAAGTCTGAAGATCATCATCATTATTTACTGTAGGCCTATTTGTTTAACTAGCTAATTATTATTACCATACAGGCTAACGTTATACGTTAGCACTTGTACTGGCATCTTCTAGTACAGAATCTCCTCCAGATAAAAACACAGGAGAAGAAGAAGCTGAAACAAGCGATAGAAGATTGCTCACTCACTCAAATATAAAATAACATGATCATCATCAAACATTAAACAGTGTGTAAATCAAAAACCCGTTAAATATTATCAAATGGGGACCACCTGTCCCTCATTTTGTGAAGCTGTGAAGAATGTGCAGCTTTGTTGTCACGCAAGTCATAAGCAGTGTACCGCATTTTAATTTTGTCTGAATCATTTTATTTAATTTTAAATTAAAGTTGTAAAAAAATAATAATAAGAAAACACAGAGCATGCGCAGCAGACGTCCATTGACAGGGGAATTGTGGGTGTCACAGACCATAATAGGGTCATGAACCGATTTGCAAGAGAGAGAGAGAGAGGGAGAGAGAGAGAGAGAGAGAGAGAGAGAGAGAGAGAGAGAGAGAAAGAAAACGCGCGCGCGCCCTGGGTGTCCTTCAAAGCTAGAAACGTCCCTGATTTGCATTCCATTTACACTCGATAGTTATCTCAGTAATCGAGCTCTGGACTGGTCTCGGCACGGTCAAAAAGGGGTAGTGGAAGCGAGGTAATTGACCTCTGCAGGTAGGTGGACAGTGCCTTTGTTCTGTCAGTTTTTTCCCATCATGGTTTAAAAGTTCTAATTTTGTTACACAAAAAGGTATTTCCTCCTGAATGGGCCAGCAGCTGACCTCCCTTTGCCCCATAGTCATCAAAGTAAGAAGAAATAAAGGCTTGAAATATTTCAGGAATCTGAGTTTTACTGTGAAATGAGCAACAGTAGACTTGTTGTAGAAGTAGGAGCTTCCAAGGACAGGATGCTACCACATTAGAAGTGACTGACTGAACTTTGCCATGTGTACGTTACTACAGAAGGGAGGTCAGTTTGTGTGAACTGCATTTCTACCGGTCTGTGTCCTCTCTGTCCCGCTTCTCAGTCCTGCTTCAGGGTCCTGGTAACGTGTCAGAAATGCTCAGTCTCGTCTCTGCTCTCTCTTTCAGGGGAACATGGGAAGAGGCAACAGTTTGTTTTTCCGGAAGCTTCCAGCTGGAAAGACATACGCCTTTGACCAGAAGAGATTTTTTTGAAACCCTAAAGAAAGCTCAGCTCGATTATAGTTGTAATAATAAAATGAAACAAACATAAAAAAACTAAAACAAAAACAATCTGACTAGAAGGCCCAACGGTTGGCACTTAATCTTTTGTATGCTCTGGTTTACAGTGGATTTTTGCTGTCTGTCATCACATGAAGTAATGTGTCCAGTTAGTTTTGGCCAACATTATTTAATAACAGAAGTAAAAGTGGTGGAGTAGAACCAATTAATGGATCAGGTGTTCAAGTCCTGCACGGCCCAAAAACTTTTTTTTTTTTTTTTTTCGCAGTCCTGTGAGTAAATTCCCCCCCTCTCCCTTCAACGTTTTCTACAGATTACCTGATACTGACTTCACTAACATGAGATGTGGCAATTGGGTGAAGAGGCATGTGATGTTCTGAAGGGGCCTGGCCTTGTAAAACAGGAAATGCGTCTAATTGTATGTGAATGGAAAGTTGAGCTGAACCTAGAGGTGCTTGTATAAACTGGCTGACCCAAATAAAACCCTTTTTGACCCAGTCTGTGTTCTCCATGTGGTCTCTGTAAGGAATGAATGTGTAGAAACACGTTTTTCACCCTAAATATTTTCAGGGCCAATTCCAAAAGCTCTTTGGCTAAACAGGATCTGACATGTTAAGTAAATACCTCTAACCATCTTGTTGTTGTGTACCAGTGCTCAACGGGGTTATATGGAGGCCTAAAGTGGGAAGCGGTGCCACCTGGCAGCAGGAAGCTCCGTCCATATGGGTGCTCATAAGTTCTCCTCCTGATTGTGCTCCGATTCCTCCCAGAGTCCAAAAACATGCACGACTGGCTGGGTGCAGAAACGGTGGAAGGGACTGAGCTAGTTGAACAGAACAGGTCGTTAACTCAGCTATATTTGTCCATAAATCCTGATGAATCTAATCAATTATTTCAACTACAGGCATGTCTTGATGACATCAAAATCTGGATGACTTAAAATTTTTTGCACTTAAATTATGACAAGACAGAAGTTGTAATCTTTGGACCAGAGTCCTCAATATATAAAGATCTTAATCACTTAATCTCGATGGCATTAACTTGGCCTCTGGTAATAAAGTAAAAGATCTTGGTGTTGTTTTTGACCAAGTCATGTCATTTAAATCCCATGTTAAACTGCTGAAAAACTAGTCTATGCATTTGAACTGCATTTTGTGGACTTCATGATAGTAAAGAATTACAATAGTCCAGTCTTGAAGTAACAAAGTCTTCAGCTGATCCAAAATGCTGCAGCAAGAGTTCTGATGAAAGTCAATAAGACGGATCATCTTTCTCCAATTTTAGCTTCCCTTCACTGGCTTCCTGTTAAGTCAAGAATATAATTTAAAATTCTTCTTCTAATGTATAAAGCCCTTAATAATCAAGCTCCATCATATATCAGAGCTCTGATTATTCCTAACTGTATGTTCCTAACAGAGCATTTCGCTCTCAGACTGCAGGTCTGCTGGTGATTCCTAGAGTCTCTAAAAGTAGAATGGGGGGCCGATCCTTTAGCTATCAGGCTCCTCTCCTGTGGAACCAACTCCCGGTTTTGGTCGGTGAGGCAGACACCCTGTGTACTTTTATGACTAATCTTAAAACTTTCCTTTTTGACAAAGCTTATAGTTAGAGTGGCTCATGTTACCCTGAGCTACCTCTATAGTTATGCTGCTATAGGCTTAGGCTGCTGGAGGACATCAGGGTCTATTTCTCTCACTCTGCTGAGTTCTACTCTTCTCCAATTTGCATTGTTTGTTATATCAGCTTTTAACTTTTTTTGTTCTTTCTTTTTTTCTTCATAGTACAGTCATGGCCAAAAGTATTGAATGACACAATTATATTTTCTGCTGCCCTCTGGTTTTCATGTGTGTATGTCAGATGTCATCACATATGTACAGAAATACAATTGCAATCATATTATGAGTAACAAAAGCTTTTAATGACAGAATGAGTTAATGCAGCAAGTCAATATTTGCAGTGTTGACCCCTCTTCTTCAGGACCTCTGCAATTCTCCCTGGCATGCTCTCAATCAACTTCTGGACCAAATCCTGAATGATAGCAGTCCATTCTTGCACAATCAATGCTTGCATTTTGTCAGAATTCCTAGGTTTTTGTTTTACCACCCGTCTCTTGATGATTGACCACAAGTTTTCAATGGGATTAAGATCAGGGGTTCGTTCTTCGTACGTCGCTAACTCAGTTAGCTGGATTTGATTGTTGACGATTTGGCACGATCTTGGATCGTTTGGTTCTTCGAAAGACTTCCTGCACTTGTTGTCATAGCAACATGTGCGCCAGCTTAAACCAGGGGTCCGTTCTTCGTACGTTGCTTAAAACATCCGAGATCAAATGACACATCCAAGATGATTTCATCCGGCTAATCATGATCCAGCTAATTAGGTTCTTCGAACACACCTGTTGTTTACGATTAGTATGGCTGGATTGAGTCATCTGAGGCCGTTTCTCAATATGCGTTCTTGAGCGTTCTCGTGTGCTCGTGACACGTCATCAGCCTCAGACCGAGCACTGTTCCAATGCTGAGAACGCCAAATCGAGAACGCGCCGAATTCCCCGGATGTTGTTCTCGCCCGCCCTCTTTATCGAGCATGCATCAGAGCAGACTTGTGCGTTCTTCAGACTGACCGCTTGCCCAGAATGCACCGCAGCCGCAGCTTGATTCGAGACAGGTGCAAACAGAGCTCACAGCGGTAAGTTAAAAATTCCCTTTTCTGCTGCTGTTGTTGTTCAAAAGTACGTTTTCAGATCGTTTGAGGCGAGAATATTATACTTTTAAGCTTCCCTATGTGGCCTGTTTACAGAGTTAGTGCGTAATTAAAAAAAGTAGTGTGCATAATACCGCTGGTCATGATTTATTTGTTTTGTGTTTATCTGACTGACGTGTGTTGCTCTATTAACTCAATACTTGCTGGAATAAATTGTAAATGTCTCCCTAGGACGACAGCAGCATATAAAATAAATACATTCTATAAATGTTTTTCCCTATCTAAGTGAGTTTATTCTGAGTCAGGACACGGATAATTGAGAGGAGAAAGAGGGAAAGAAAATAATAGTAAAAATATATGAAAAAACAGACATTTGTTTTATACAAATGTTTAATCTTTGGAAAAGAATGAAGGTGTAATATATTCAACAAATTATTAACAGTTATTAACATGGTTTAAAACTAAGAAATAACTACTATTAAGATCTCATACAAATAGACAATGCTTATAAACTTACAATTAAAAATAGTTGGAATGGAAATTATTTAACGATTATTTAATGTATTTTCACAGGTGGTGAAAAAATTAAATGAAGCAGCATGTGAACATTAGGTCAGATGTAGTCATGTTCACTTAAACATGCAGCCAGCTGGAGCAGCTCCTTGTCTTCAGCCGCTGGATGATCATCCTCCTCTGGATCAACCTCCTCATCCTCTACGTCCAGCTGGTCCCCTGTCTCTATACTAATATTGTGAAGGATGCAGGAGGCGACGATTACTTTTGGGGCAAACGCCAGGCGGACCTCCAGCAACCTTAAGAAGATGGAACGCCACCGTGTCTTCAAACCACCAAAGGCACGCTCAATGATTGTGTTGTTAATGAGCCTTGGCGTGGTGTCTGTTGTAGCGTGCCTCCACTTGACCTATACCAAAAATAAAATAACTTGTAATTTAGGTAATATGCTGATATGTCTTAATCTTCTATCCAATTTATATAATCTATGTATCACATGTGTGTCATTGCTGGCTCTATTTAAGGAAAAGAAGGTAAGAGATCTTACTGGCAAGCTGTTTCCCTGTAGGATGCACCACAGGCCAGCCAGTAGAGGGTCAGCAGCACCTCTATCTCCTGTGGCCATCCATGGACCTTCTGGATGGGCAGCAGCTGAAGGAGGAGGACGATGGTTGCCCTGTTTAGCCTGAAGGCTGGTTTCAGGTCCCCTTCATTAAAAAGTATTTGGAGGAAGTGTTTATCCTCACATATTTTGTTTCTGTTTCTTCCTGTAAATAAAAAATGACAAATGTTACCATAATTGTTTTTTTTTTAATTGTCACCTTTTCACACCATAAAACTATAACTGCTTAACATGGAGAAATTATAGTTCTCAAGCAAGCAAAGGTAAAATGTATAGTAAATGTAACAAATGGCTTCCCTTCTCTGGTATTTTTACCATTTCACTGAAAAATGAGCTGAAATAACTGCACATAATTTATAGATTAATCACTGTAAAGGTGGACAGACATCAAAATGTGTTTTTTTTTCCCTTTCTTAATGATCAATGCTGTGAAGGTCTGTAGGTGTAATAAAGTGGCTTAACTTTACTGTCATACTGTTTCTAATGTTAAAATTGGATCTTCATTTTAATTATTTATAGAAAAATAGTCACAATTTCAACCTGATCACGTTTTTAATATCATCATCAATGGGGTTTTTTTAAAGATAAAAGTAGGAAATAGGCTGTCAATCTTAAAATGCCTACCAGTTGGCAATAGATGGGTGAGCAAAGCCTGCCTTCTGAGCCTCCTCTGCTGCATCAATCTTCTCCTTGCTCGGATTTTCCTCCTCAACTGCATCACCTCCTCTTCAGCCTGCTGGTAAAGCTGACCAACGACCGAAGCAACAGCAACATTGCTCGTATCGCTCATTTTGCTTCTACAAAGTGCTAATTTTTTAAAAGAAGATTCAATCGCCTCTACAACTACAACAATTACAACTCCCAACAAAGAAATTCCCGCTATTGCTGGTTTTATATCCACAGTTCTGTAATTTTTTTTAGATATTTTATTAGACTTTTTAGAAAATAAGAAAAAAAAACGTTTTCAATAAGATATGATGGTGTAGTGTATAAATAGTTTTGAACGTTAAAGAAATGCTCAAGAGCTGCGGGTGTGATGACGTCACGAGTACGCTTCTGTTCCAATACACAATACGTGCTGCGTGCTCGCGTTCTCGTCAAGTCCGATCTTCCTGTGTTCTTACCATAGACATATATAAAGAGTAGACCCCGCATTGACTGTCGCTGCGCAGGAATTACAGCCGCCATCTTGGGGCGGTCGACTTGCTACCCTAACCTGCTGATTCAAGCTGAACACACTAATGATGCCTCAGCACTGTGCGGCTCATTTTTGTTTAAATCGAGGAACTATTTACGGCAGGGCTCGAGGAATAACTTTTCACAAGTAAGATGAACAGATATCGTTTATATTTTTTATTAGAATGTGATTTTTCTAAAATTAGGCAGAGAGATACAGGTCTACACGTCCAAGTCTTTGTGACTTAGTCTCTCCAAAACCGCATCTGCTCCGTGCAGGCAGCATCAGAGCTTTGTTAGACATTAGTGAATAAACAGCATATATATATATATATATATATATATATATAGAGAGAGAGAGAGAGAGAGAGAGAGAGAGAGAGAGAGAGAGAGAGAGAGAGAGAGAGAGAGAGAGAGTTAATTTGCAAAAACAGATAACTCCGTTTTTATAAATAAAAAAAAAACATACTTTTTATTTAGTTAAGGTGGTACCAGTCAAACTAACCTACCTGATGAATTTGATCAGGTAAGAGCGACATAACAAAATAATGGCATCTCAAAAATACACCTTCAAGGACCCCCCCACCCCCCTACACACACACACAAACACACACTTACATTTTAGATTATTTGGCTAAAAACGGAGTTATCTGTTTTTGCAAATGAACTCTTCTTATATACAGTGAACCCTCGCTATATCGCGGTTCCCCTTTCACGGTCTCGCTGCTTCATGGACTTGCATTGATGAGCCGTTCATTACAGTTCTCAAACATAATCGATGGTGGCATGTCGGTTTATTCCAAAAATGAGAATCTTCACCAGCATGTCAGTTTACAAGATTCTTTTTGCCCAGAAGAAAAACAACTACAGATAACTTATTCTCCCGAAAAAAAACACACCTGCACCGCGGGCTTTAGAAGAAAAAAAAACGCTAGAGAGCGGAGTCAGGATGCAGCGGCTCAGTCAGAAGAGCAGTGAAATACATGTGAGTCACTATTTGTCCTACTGTACTTTGTATTTTTTTCATAAACATTTTTCATTTTCTCCCGTTCTAATACAATGACTCGGGTCGCGGTGGGGCGGTGCTGATCTCCGCAATTTGAAGCATTCAGTTCGTATTGATGATCAAATTTGTATTTTACAGCACAGTAGTTATTTGTAAAAAAACAAAAAAACAAAAACAAACAAAAAACGTGTGTGTGCGTGTGTGTGTGTGTGTGTGTGTGTGTGTGTGTGTGTGTGTATATGTATGTTTTTGTATATAGTAATAACAAAAAATGATTAAAGTGTATGAGTGGCTGTGTTTTGCAGCATACATAAATTCTGTCCGAATATTCAATTGCTTTTAACCACTCTAAAAACATTTAACTCCACTGAACTATTTGTTATAATAGCTATAGCTTTAAAGTTTTCAGAAAAAAAACAACGTGAAAATTAGTTCAATAATCAGCCAGTATAGTTGACTTAAATTGATTCTGCACCTGGTTAACACATTACACTGAGCTGAGTTCTCGACCGCCCCAAGATGGCGCCCCTAAATCTCGTCCGCGCCTATAGGCGAGAACGGTCGATGCGGGGTCTACTCTTTATATATGTCTATGGTTCTTACCGAGAACAGACTTGACGAGAACGCGAGTACGGACTCGCGTTCTCGTGAATTGAGAAACGGCCTGAGACAACTGCGCGTTCTTGCGTTTGTTTAAAAGGGGAAATGTGTCGATAGTAGAAACATTGATCAGCAACGCTGCTATTGGCTGTTCAGCATTGCCAAAGAACGCCCACAATTTTTCTCCCAAGCAGAACAAGAGCTTGGAAGGTTATGCCGAATTTGAGTCATTAATTAAAACACCTCAAAATCTTTTAAAGCCAGGAGAGAGGGCTGGCAAAAAGCAGCAGACAAATTAATGCGTAAATACTGTCCGTGGTAGATGTTTCTATCACTTTCTACAGTATGAATTTTTGCATTTTAATAATCTCATATTTACTTTGTTCTTTTATATCAGAGCTTCCACGGGACGCACTAGAACATGGGGACAAGTAGAAGTGAAATACAAGAATATTCTACAAAATGGTAGCCTTTAATTATTACACTTTATTTTAAAAAGGCACTTATGTCAAGAGATCCAAATGTGTCAGTGTCATTCCTTAGAGACGGGAAGTAAAGGACATGTGCAAACTGGGAATTTTAACAAAAAAAAAATCTTTATCCATAAAAAATGAAAATCTTCCTTTTCCAAGTCATCCACAGTTTACACGGTAAAACTGTATTGCTCCTTGGCTAGATAATCCATCCATAGTTTTTTCTAATACAATATACGGCTTGACAGGAAGCAAGCCTTTCAAAGTAAACTAAACTTCACAATAAAATGGCCCGAACAAATCTTCTTACTGAATATGATAAAAATAAAAAGCAAACTATCATACAAATAACTTAAATATTTTAGATTTATGGCTCTAACACCACTTTGTACTCTTTAAACGCCACTGTTAATTAATGTGTTTGTCTCTTTATAACAGCCACCAAGAAAAATCTCTCTACAATTACACTGTCGCGCTGCGCTAAAGGATCCTGTCTATTGCGCAATACGCGATTAATTCGAGAAACTCTGCAAATTATTCTTGCATCTTCCGCAACAGGTTGCAGTCGTAAAAATGGACATGGCTACGGCAGACTTCCCTATCTCCTCCGCTTATACAGCCGTGATCTAATCTTGTTTACATGAAATAAGCCTGCTCTCGAGCAGGTTTAAGCTGGCGCACATGTTGCTATGACAAGTGCAGGATGTCTTTCGAAAAACCAAACGATCCAAGATCATGCCAAATCGTCAACAATGAAATCCTGCTAGCTGAGTTAGCGACGTACGAAGAACGGACCCCTGCTAGCGAGCAGGCTTATTTCATGTAAACAGTATTAGATCGCAGCTTATAAGCGGAGGCGATAGGGAAGTCTGTCGTAGCCATGTCCATTTTTACGACAGCAACCTGTTGCGGAAGGTGCAAGAATAATTTCAGAGTTTTTCAAATTAATTGCGTATTGCGCAATAGACAGGATCCTTGGCTGTTATAAACTGACAAACACATCATTTAACAGTGGCTTTTAAAGAGCAAAAAGTGGTGTTTGAGCCATAAATAAAAAAAATTAAGTTATTTGTATGATTTGCTTTTTATTTTTATCAAATTCAGTAAAAAGATTTGTTCAGGCCATTTTATTAAGAAGTTTAGTTTTACTTTGAAAGGCTTGCTTCCTGTCGAGCCGTATATTGTATTAGAAAAAACTATGAATGGATTATCTAGACACGGAGCAATACAGTTTTACCGTGTAAACTGGGTATGACTTGGAAAAGGAAGAATTTTATTTTTATAGATAACGTGTCCTTTACTTCCCGTGTCTAAGGAATGACACTGAAATTTGGATCTCTTGACATAACAAGTGCCTTTTTAAAATAAAGTATAACAATTAAAGGCTACCATTTAATAGAATATTATCGTATTTCACTTTTACTTGTCCCCATGTTCTAGTGGCTCCCGTGGAGGCTCTTATATAAAAGAACAAAGTAAATATGAGATTATTAAAATGCTAAAATTCACACTGTAGAAAGTGATAGAAACATCTACCATGGACAGTATTTACGCATTAATTTGTCAGCTACTTTTTGTCAACCCTCTCTCCTGGCTTTAGCAGACTTTGAGGTGTTACCTGACGTTTTAATTAGTGACTCAAATTCGGCATAACCTTCCATTAAAAGCTCGTGTTCTGCTTGGGAGAAAAACTGTGTGCGTTCTTTGGCCATGCTGAACAGCCAATAGCAACCTTGCTGATCATTGTTTCTGCTATCGATACATTTCCCCTTTTAAACAAATGCATGCACGCGCGGTTGTCACAGATAACTCAATCCAGCCATACTAATCATAAACAACAGGTGTGTTCGAAGAACCCAATTAGCCGGATCATGATTAGCCGGATGAAATCATCTTGGATGTCTCATTTGATCTTGGATGTTTTAAGCAACGTACGAAGAACGGACCCCAGGGGAGTTTCCAGGCCATGGACCCAAAATCTCTATGTTTTGTTCCCTGAGCCAGTAAGATATCTCCTTTGCTTTATGGCAAGGTGCTCCATCATGCTGGAAAAGGCATTGTTCATCAGCTCTCGGAGGACATTCTGGTACCATTCTTTATTCATGGCTGTGTTTTTAGGTAAGACTGTGAGAGAGCCGACTCCCTTGGCTGAGAAGCAACCCCACCCATGAATGGTTTCAGGATGCTATACAGTTGGCTGGTGGTAGCGCTCACCTCGTCTTCTCCGAACAAGCTGTTTTCCAGATGTCCCAAACAATCGGAAAGGGGATTCATCAGAGAAAATGACTTTACCCCAGTCCTCAGCAGTATTTCTAATACAAGTATTTGAAATGCATATTTCAAATACAAAATACTATTTTGTAATTTATATTGTATTGAGATGATGAAAATGCCTTTGTATTGTGCTTGTTTGTGTTGTTGTGTTTCTGCTCTGTCTTCTCTAACCCCCAGTCGGTCGAGGCAGATGACCGTTCATACTGAGCCTGGTTCTGCTGGAGGTTTTTTCTTCCTGCTAATGGGTGGTTTTTCTTTCCACTGTCGCTTCATGCTTGCTCAGTATGAGGGATTGCTGCAAAGCCATGGACAATGTAGACGACTCCCTGTGGCTCTACGCTTCTCCAGGAGTGAAGGCTGCTTGTCGGGACTTTGAAGCAATCAACTGGTTCCCTTATATAGGAATTTTTTTTACCAATCTGTATAATATGATTGATTTTGACTTTGTAAAGTGCCTCGAGATGACATGTTTCATGAATTGGTGCTATAAATAAAATGGAATTGAATTAATGTGGGATTTTTGTGTTCCGACAGAAACATTTAGGGTAAGATGAATAAGAAACAGCCAAATATACAATAAAAATACAGTTCAAATAAAGTTGTCAGGAAGAAATGTTACACTAGGAGCTTGACCTTTACTTCAGAGAACTAAAAGTGGAAAAGTTTTGTTTTGGCTAAATTCTGCCATGTGCAAGCTGGGCCTGTCCAACCTAAACATGGTGCAGAGCAAAACCCCTTCATGATTAAGACCCCAAGCAGGTGAAGGATGATGGGTTCCATTTATTACAACTCTAAATCAGGCATCACTGGGCTAAACTAGAACAGCAGGAGAAAGTCTTTCATCACAACAAGCAGGTCAAAGCCTATTGTCACATGGGTTAAAACTAAGTAAAAAAAAAAAAAATTATATATATATATATATATATATATATATATATATATATATATATATATATATATATATATATATATATATATATGTTTTATTTCTTTTAATGACATTTATTTTCTACCTGCTCCACAAAAAGAGCACACGGTATTTGAATTCATATGGAAGCAGATTCTAACTTGGAAAAGTTTCTGCCTTATTAAATAACTGTCATTGCAGATTCTTTTTGACCCAGTTTTTAAAAACCTAATTTTCAGTCTATTCTCAGCAGAAGGAAGAGGATCTGGGTTGGTCTGTCTTTTTAAAATGCTTGCTGTATTAAGCTTATTATAAAGCGAATTAAAGCCAAACTTTGCGCCAGCAGTCTGCATTCGGTGGCTAGATGTGATCATACTGACAGAACCAGAACTGATCCGCTGCAGAATCTCAAAGTACTCTACAAACAAAGTTGGACTGGATGAAATTGGAGAAGATGAACTTGTGGCTATTAAAAGAAATGTACTTTATGTTGTAATGAACATCTTTCATTATAAGAATATCGTAATGATTCTGCTCCATTTGAAAATAGCACCAACCACCTCTGCCTCTGGGCTGAATCATCCACTTTCAGTTCAAGCATCACTAAACTCTGTCTTGATCTCATGGCGATGCTGCTATGTTGTGGAGGCGAAACAGGCACATCTTTACCATCTCGTTCTCTGAAAACTATCTGTATTCGCTCTGCTCTCGGCTGGAAAACGGCTTGCTGCTTCAAGGCCGGGAGTGGACAGAACTGCTCCGCTTCGTCACTGAGCCTTGGTGACAGAACCTCCTGCATCTTCTGCACTCTTGGTGCTGCTGTGATGGCTGTTGATGTGCTGAGTCATTTCCTTGCGGTTGGTTACGGTGTGACCACACTGGATGCAGGTGTAGCGCCCCCTGGTGTGCTCCCAAAGGACACGTCTGTGGCACGATGTGGCTGAGGCAGAGAACATTTGGTTATGATTCAGAAGCTCCTTTAGCCCTAAGATCCATGTTGCTCACATTAAAATAGGACTAATTTTAGGACATGAAGAGGACATAATCAATATACAGAGATGGACAAAACTGTTTACCTGACTCCGCCAGATAGATTTGCTCCGCATATCCATCTGGAAACCTTCCGTTGAAGTAATTTTGGGAAGGGGCGAAAATACTGGTCAGCTGATTGGCCTATATTGGTGATAGACGGACCAAATAAACCAATCAGATTCGTCGTCGCTCGTAACAGAGCGACGACGAAAACACAACCACAAGCCAAGCTACTCTTGCTGCTGCAGGTAAAGGCTCGTTAGCTCAGCAGAGAAATACTCTGTAATTCCGATAAAACTTGCTCGATAGCCGCGCTAACGCTAGTTTCATCGGCTGAAGCCGCCATGTTCTTCAGACTGAACTGACGCGCTTCCCGTTGCGTCACACCTCAACCCGCCTCAAAGCCAACGCTGATTGGACGTTCGTTTCGTGAACGGCTCCAAATTTTCTTTAACGGAGAGTATCCAGACTGATCTGCGAGTGAAACCTTGAAACCTCGCGAGATCAGGATGGTCTCACGAGGCTACAAAACTGTTGCCACCCCTCTGTTCATCAAAGAAAATCCACCAATTGTCCCTGAAATAACTTGAACCTGAGAAAAGTAATAAGTAACAACTGCAAATTGACCAATGAAAATAAGACACTGATTTTGAATTGTGGTTCAACAAAATAATTTAAAAGGATAAACAACTGTATTTGTTTGGACTATAAGGCGCACCTAAAATCCTTAAGTTTTCTCAAAAATTTATGATGCGCCTTATATATGATTACCTTTGTGCTTACTGGCTGATTTTATGTAGTACGATGTGCTCAAAAATTGGTTAAAATGTGTAAGTACAACTCTACGGCATTACGGTACACTGTGTCACTACCTGATTGGACCCCTAAGGTGTCTACAAGACTGCCTGATTGTAATGTTGAAGCTAGAAGTGGATTTATATAAAGGCCCCCACATACTCGAGGCGGACTCCGGTGCGTGCAGAACAATTATTACGACCGAGTACATGGTAGCACACTAAACTTCTCAAAGGCAGAACGTCTTTACATTGAAAAATACGGTAATCAAACCAACCTGGACAAAAATTATGGCACCCCTAGAAAAGATTAAAAATTGTTTAACTGTAGGGACATGTTTAACTGACGTATGTTCTCTAATTAACATTACAGATGCCCTCAAACTTGTAACCAGTCAGTCTATTCAATGGGTTACCAGTAGTAACTGAGTTGTTTGATAATGTGGAGAGACCATCTCCAAGCAGCTTCATGTTGCTGTGACTGCAGCTGCACACTCAGAAGGTTTAAAGTCCAAAGGACTGTAGCCAACCTCCCTGGACATGGCTGCAGGAGGAAAATGGATAACAAGCTGAAGAGAAAGATTGAATGGCAACCAAAGAGCTCAGAACAAACTTCAGATAAATTAAAGGCGACCTCCAAGGTCAAGGTACATCAGTCAGATTGTAACATCTGCCACTGTTAGAGCCAAGGTGGACTTCATGGGAGACACCGTTGTAAAAGCAAACCATGAAAAAGTAGGACTGGAATATACCACTAAGCATTTTGTAAAGCCACAAAGTTTCTGGGAAAATTTTCTTTGAACAGATAAGACAAAGCTGGAGCTTTTTGGCAAGATGAATTAGCTCCATGTTCACAGACACAAAAATAAAGCATGTGCAGAAAACAACACCGTCCGTACCGTGAAACATGGAGCAGGCTCAGTTCTTCTTCTGGGGCTACTTTGCTGCATCTGGCCCTGGGTGTCTCACATCTGTGCAGGGTTCAATGAAATCACAAGTAGGAGTGGGCGATATGAAAAAAATCTAATATCACGATATATTTGGGCTATATCACGATACACGATCACGATATGTTTAAATAAGCTTGAAAAACAAATGTTTCTAGCCACATAGTGCCTAAAGTTGCATTGGTATATCTCATATTAGCGTGTCAATTTTTTTTTTTGAAAAATTGATTGCAAATTAAAAATTTATTTAAAATGTTATATTTTAGCCAATTTTTAACCACAGCTGCACATAGAAGCTTTTCACAAATTACAATATTGTCACATTAGAGCTATTTTATGGTCAACACTGGACCTTAAAAAACAGAACATCCCAGCTGCCAAAAGGAACACCAAGGAAAAGTCTGACACAAAATAAACCTGAATTAAAAGGTGCTCTTTTGTGCTTAAGACATAAAATTTTGTATAATAAAAATGTGACAATCCCAAAAACAAAAGCTTGTATTGTGACTATAAAATCAACTGACCAGTCGCAGCTACATATTCAGAGCATCTCAAAAATATTTCCATTGCTCTTTAGGTGCTGGGAAATTTTAAACAAACGTTTTTTTTCTGTCATATGGGATTTGGCTTAAGAAGACGACAGTTTCAACAGTTTTATGGCTGGTTAAATAAAGTTTCCTTCGGTGTGTGTGGGGGGTTGTCGACACGCGGAGTTTACAAGAGTCTTCGTTTTGCACTGGATGACTTTTTGGGTGGAACAAATCTGTGCTACTGCTACCTTTTGTGGCAATGGTGCTACGGCATGTTTTGCATATTACCGCATTTTGTTCGACCTCCTTCTTATGAAATTCAAACCACTGCCTGAAACGCTGTCACCATTGTTCTCGCCATCTAGTCAATGTAAGTAAGTGCAGGGGCTCGTTGAGCGCTATCTGGTTTAGAGGAGGAGCGAGTGATGCGTTCACAGCATGTGGGAAAAACTAAACTCACAGTGAATTAAATACAGCGGCTCAATCTTGCCATGAAAATTTACAGTGGATGGTCGCGATAAAGTCATTTCAACTATTGCGTGGAGGAAAACTCGAGATACATCAAGTATATTCCATATATCGCTCACCCCTAATCACAAGGCATTCTGCAGAGCAATGTGCTGCCTAGTGCCATTTGGTCTCAGTTGTAGGTGATGTGTCTTCCAACACCATATTGACCCAAAAGACTCAACTAGAACCACCCAAGAATAGATGCTATACGACTATTCTGATCTAAATCCTACTGAACGTCTAAAGGAGCTGAAACCCGCCGTCTGGGGGAGGTATCCTTCAAACCTGAGACAACTTGAGTGGTTTGCTCACCAGGCATGGGCCAGAATACCTGCGACAGGCGCAGACGTCTCAGTGGCAGCTACAGAAACTGTTTGACTGAAGTGATCTCCACAAAAATATTAAGTTACAGGTGCCATCATTTATGTCCAGGCCTGTTTCATTTGTTCAGTTGTTTAATGATTCTGTTGAACCACAATTGAAAATAAATCAATGTCTGATTTTCATTGGTTAATTTTCAGTCATTTTTTGTAATTATTGCTTTTGTCAGTTTCAAGTTATTTCTGGGACCATTGGTGGAATTCTTTGATTATCAGATGGGTGCCGACAACGTTGTCCACATCTGCAGCTTTTGTGCCCGCCGCAGAGGCGCTCACCTTGATTCTTCCTCCAGACAGCTGCAAAAGGCGTGTAGGTTGCGGATCCCGGAGCAGCGTGGACAGCCCCGTGGGTCCTGACATGCACCTGCTGCTGACTCTGGACATCGGAGGGGTCAGCAGCTGGTTTTGGAGCAACGACAGAGGCCGGCGCCTTGCAGACTTTGTCCACGAGAGGAGGCGGGGAAGAATCTTTGATGACTCGCTGAGAAGGAGGGAGTTCCTGGAGGGTCAAGATGGGTGGACCGAGCACAGGGGGGTCAGCGGAGTCTGGCAGAGGGGCAGCGGCAGGGAGCGATCCATCAGGGTGTGTGCTCTGGATGGGAATCTGCGGCGACGACACCGACTCAAGCCGAGGGGGTGCCAAGTCAGCGGCCTTGGGGGTCATGTTGGACGCCGCCACGGCAGCCAGCACAGGGGCCGCAGGCTCGGCAGCTTTTGGTTTAGCCCGCGGCATTTTGGAACAGGTATGCAGGTGTGCCAGGAGGCCTTTGTAGGACCGCAGTTTGGTGCGACAGCTCTCACACCTGCACAGACAAGAGAAAGGTCTTGGCGTCTTGCAACAGTACGACAACGTCACACCAGCTGTCCGGCACAACTCACTGGAAGTAGATGTTGGGTTTGTAGTGGTGCCTGGTGTGCTCCATCAGTTTCTGCATGCTGGGGAAGGAAGCGGTGCAGCCGCTGGTGGAACACAGCAACTTTTTACCTGCAGAGAGGGAAGCACAGCGTTTAGCATCGCAAACAGGAAAACAAGCCTCTTCACACCTCCGTGTTCTTCTAGCATCCCCCCTCACCCACGGATGCAGTTCTGGGTCTGCTGGACTTCCCTGTTTAATTTCTCACCCCCCAAAGTTTATTATTTTCCTGCCAGTTCTGCTACTCCAAAGACGTTACTTTGATTCCATTCTTCGGAGACAGTCACTTTTTCCCTCTGCGCCGGCTCTGACCCCCCCCCCCCCGCTGCTGCTGTGTTTTTGTCTTTTTGAGCTTCCTCTTCATATCACTCGAACTCTGGAAACTATGGATCTAGTCAGCTGGTCTCTCAATGCTATTGATCACATTTTTTCGACGGGAAGGCAGGGAAAAGGGGACCCATCCTGTCCTGATGGGGAACATTTTGTGGGATACACCCTAGATTCTTGGAACGGGTGGAAAATGGTGTGTTGTTCAATTTTGTTAGTCGAGTACGTAGAAGACGTATACATGTTTGGATTAATGATACTTGGATTTCTTCCATTTGGATTCAGTGAATTTTTGATGTATCATTCAGTGGATGTCGGTAGCAATTATGGCCTTGATCAGGCTACCGACTGCATATGATGCGATCACTAAGGCCATGAACGAGCAGAACCGTAAGTTGGAGGAGTAGAGCCGCAAGTGGGATGCGCTGGAAGGCAGACTGGCTTCGGTGGTTGAACTCAGAGGGGAGATGGGATAAAATCTGGATGTGAAACATGGAAAAAAAGCCCAACAAATTTGGAATATTGGATTCGCCACTTAAAAAGATGAACCCCCTCACCATACAGATCTTTGTAAAAGAAAGACTTATTCACAGCTTCCTTAGGATGTGCACAACAAGTAGGAAAAACTGTGGATCTGCAGAGGCCATCTTCACCAAAATGTCCCAAAACCTTGGAAGAAAAGGACATTCTCGTGTTGTGTTTACAACTAGTTTACATTTGTCAATATTGGTAAAAATGCTTTGCACACAGGGGAACTGACAAAAAGAATCTTGAATGTTGTGGTGGAGCATAAGGGTCTTTTACAGTTCGAGTGGAGGTTAACTGGTTTTAATAAAATACGTTTAATCTGATTTAGTCCTGCACTGTCCCTGTTTAGGCCTGGCTAATTCCAGTTAAATCTAGATTATTCCCTGGTTTGGTCCCGTCTTGGTCTTCAGGGTTTCTTTGCTTAGGCCTGTTGGTTGCTGGTTAAATCCTAAGTTTTGTGGCTTAGAATTTTCTTTAGGACTGGCATAGTTTCATTTTATTTTTAATTTTAATATTCCTTTATTTATCCTTATTTGGTCCATATAATGTGTTTAAGCACTTCATTTCCATCACATTAGGGCTGGACGATAATTCAATAACAATATATATCGATCGATAGACGTGTGGTGCGATAGGAAAAAAGAGGTTCGATAAAACTTCGATATAGACAGTTTTCCTTCCTTCCTTTCAGCCTATCATATTAGTTGATGCTACAGTCACTACTTCCTCTCGACCAATCATAATCACGAACCCAGGCACGCCGTCACAAAGCGCCCCCCTCTCAAACCACAGCACAGAGCCCGTGAATATGTCGCAGCAAGGAGCGGCAGAGGAAACGGTCCCAAAACGGGGTTTTACTAGTTCGCCAGCCTGACAGAAATAAACCACAGTGATTCATACAATTTGCAAGGAACCGATAAAAACAAAGTCTGGTAACATAACCAACTTATTTCATCACGTAAACCGCTCACACCCGCAGCAGCGCGAGCTGTGTCAGCCCTGCGCGACCCCGTGTCTTCGGAGGAATCTTCTGGAAGTTCTTCCAAAACAAAGCAGGTACAGCAACTAAACTGGGCTCCCTTCTTTGTGATAAAATGAAAAAGCGTCCAAGCGGCGTAAGCGGCCTTGCCTCAGCCTCTCAATTATGAAACCTGAGAAGTAACTAGTGTACTATTCCCACCTAAATAGGCTATTTTATTTATTTGGAATATTTATTTTGGTCATTTTACTGGTCACTTTAGTTTATTCTTTGTCAGTATTTAATAACATAACTCAGGTCTCTTAAGTCATTTTTCTTTAAAAAAAAAAAAAAATCTGTAATGGTTAAAAAAGTTGGTTAAATAAAGATTTAATTGGAATTCTGTGTTTGTGTTCTTTATTAAAATTAAATCATTTAGCAATATCATAAAATGTCCAGGCAGAGCTGCACATAAAATATGGTTTTAAATATTTTCAATAATTATCGATCAATAGCAATACGGTTTTTTTCTATATGGTCCAGCCCTACATCACATTTTATAAAATTAAACATACAGAAAAGTGCTGTCTTGTGTCATGATTTCTTTATAGATTTTAAAGCCTCCCAAAAGGTTTAACTCTCATTTCAATTGTAAATAATAATAATAATAATAATAATAGGTTGATATATTTAATCTTTAGCTTAATAACAAATATTAACTTACTGGAAATGGTGGCCTAGAGGTTAGAGAGGCCGACGTGTATTTCTTGGAGAAGCCCCGTAGGTCGGCGGTATAAAACTTGGTCACTGGGTTCCTGAGCAAGACCCTTAGCCCCAGATTGCTTCCCATGCGCCACTGAGTGTCGGCAGCACACTGCTCCCTAAGCGATGGTTTAAAAGCAGAAAACAAATTTCCCCTCTGTGGGACTATCCTATGTGTATATATATATTTATATATACACATAGGACACATAGGACAGGGGATTGGACTATTACTGGTTCCTGTATTAGTGCCAGTAATCCAGAAATAACTTATTAGTGCCCCATTGTTTATTTTAGTTAAACTGCATGGATTCATAATTGATAAACAGAACTCTAATTATGTCTGTACAGTATATTTAAGTTGTAAGTCTTTTAGTAGGGGCCCTACTTTAATTTACTTCATTGTAAAATCCTCGGAAAATCCCCAGAATACAGAAAACAATGTATGTTGTGTGGAAAATGTCCTACATAACCACAGACCACTTATAATTATTCAGTAATATTTACTGTGCTACAAAACATCCCACATTTTTAGGGCTGGGTATCATCTGGGATGAGCCAATTCGATACGATTCTTGATACATAGCTCACGATACGATTCTCGATATAGCTCAGCATGATTTGATTTGACTCCAATATTGATATTTACTACTATTAAATTAATGCTCAGTCATTAAATCAACAAAACCAGCTAAATATTCTATTAATGTTCAATTTATTGAACACTGATACAGTGAACAGAAAAATAAAGTGCATTTGGTTCAATGTATTTAATGTATTACAGAAACCAAAATTTTGCCCAGTTTTCTAGGACAATGTAGTTAGCTTATAACAACTTTTTGTGCAAAAGAAACCTAGAAAATGTTCATCTTCAGTTTTTTAAACATAAAGAAAAGGTGCATCCATATTGCTTTTAACATACTGAAAACCAGGAGTGACACCCACTCTCACTAGCCTATCAAAAACTGCTGGCTGAAACATCAGTACTGAAGAAAAACAGAACAGAATGTCAATTTGACATTGTCAATGAACTCTTCCTCAAAAAAAATTTGTAAAAAGTTACTACAAATGCAACTTTACTCCGTAATATTTTTGTTTAGAAACAGTAGTTGGTCAACATGTTCTGGGTTAAGCGCACTTCTCTGTGCAGTGACTATATCCCCTGCAGTAGAAAATACACGTTCTGAAGAGACACTTGTTGCTGGAATACACAGGTAGGTTTTTGCAAGACGTGACAAAAGTGGGTATTCTGTCTGGTGCTCTTTCCACCAGTTGAGTGGATTGTCACCTGCAAGAGACATGGGAGCAGTTTCTTTGTATCGTGTCAGCTCCTGTTCAGCCCGGTCCTGTGTGGTTATGTGTCTCACTGCAGTACCTGTACTGTATGTTTGACCTAGAAGATCTGCTAGACTGCATGACTGCCTTGCTTTCTTTGTGGGCGGACTAGTAGCAATGTCTTGCTTCTCGATATTGACGCAAGTGTTGTCCTTCACTGGCACCTCATTAGGCTCTTCTGTCTCAGTTTCAGCTCGTTCCTATAGAAGTAAATAGGAAAAAGAAAAATCAGGTTTAATATAACATGTATCTGTGAAATTAAATTTACCATAAGTTAATGTACCATGTTTCTACCCCCCCTCCAAACATTATGTAAGTAACAATTATAAGCATTTTTTAAACCTAAACATACAACTATACTTTTTTTTTTTTTTTTATAAATTAGTAGATGAAAATTTTATCAAATACATCACCTGAAATGTTTGTTGGCTTTCTCCTGCCTCTGCAACTACCCTCATGTAGATGTCCTGACGTTCATCTTCGGAGAGGAAGGGGAGGGCCTTGAATCTTGGATCCATAGCTGCACACACATATAAAGTCTCTCTCTGTTGACCCTTGTATCTCTTGTTCAGGTCTTCACAAATGGCTGATTTTATTTATTTCACTAATGCAGAATCAGATCGGTTTTCTTGAAAGTCATGGAGGAGCTGAGCATGAAGTGGTGCCACAACTGATAAGGTTGGGGAGTTTTCCTGAGACATTACAAGTGTAGCTGTCTTCACGGGCTTCATGGCATCCACAATTTCCTCAGCAGATGTTATGTCTGACTCACTGAGAGTGCAGACTTCTTTCTCTGTCTTCCTTACTTCACCAGATAGTAGAGCGGCAGATATAGCGGGTTGCTGCTCCAGGAAACGTTGGAGCATGTCATGAGCGCAGTTCCACCTTGTTATGACATCAGTTAGGAGTTTATGTTCAGGAAGCTGAAGTAGCTTTTGTTTTTGTCGCAGGACATTGCTCGCTGTAGCGCTCCGCCTGAAAAAGCTGGTTATGCGCCTCACTCGTCCTAACAAATGGGCCACATTGGGAAGCTTCAGTGCGTGTTGTGATGCCAGGTTAGGAGTGTGAGCAAAGCACTTGAAATGCAACATACCAGTTAGCTCAGCTGCGATGGTCATGTTAGCTGCATTGTCTGTGACGATGGCCGGGTTTTTGGCTGCTATGCCCCACTCATCCAGCGCCGTTCTCAGTAACTCCGCAATGTTGGTCCCCGTATGGCTCTCATGAATGGCTCGTGTTTGTAAAACAAACGCCTTTAGCTCCCAGTCCTCGGTAATGAAATGACATGTGATTGTCACATATGATTCTGTGGCTCGAGACGTCCACCCATCACACGTCAGGGCCGCTCTTGCAGCTGAACTTAGTGAAGTTTTGACACGTTCTTTGACTTCTTCGTACTTTCTGGGCACAGCTATTTCAATAATATTGCAACGGGTTCGGTAATCCTGATGGCACGGGGTGAGGTAGATGGAAACTTATACGTGGCGTTGTCCAAAGTCATTTGCTTCGGGTCTACAGATTTCTGTTGCGTCTTTGGTGCTGCTAGCTTGTCAGCGTGGTGCCTCTGTAGGCGAGCCCGCAAGTTGGTCGTGTTTCCAGTATAGCGTACTGCACCATTACAATACTTGCATATTGCATTTGTTTTATCAAGTCCTTGGCTTTTTTCATTGACTTTAAAACCATAATGTGCCCAAACGTCGGACTTTAAAGACAAAGGCGCGTCAACAATTCTTTTAGCCATTACGCAAATTCTTCCTCGCTGTGAACAGTAACTTGGCGCTGTAACAACGCCCCCTAGGGTAGGGAGGTATATCGATATTGCAAACCAGAATACTGATTTTAAATCGTTAGGAAAAAAAAAAGAAAAAAAAAAATCAATATTAATCTTTATATCGATTTTTATGCACAGCCCTACACATTTTGCTTCTCTATTTCATCTAAATCCTCTGAAAACCTAGAACCGCGCCTGTCCTCATTGCCTTGAAATTTAACCCATTAGGGCGTCGCGCTGAGTGCCTGTCCAAGGGTGGTTGGCAGGGCTGCCAACCACCCTTGACCCCTCAACTCCCACCCCCACCACTTTCCCCCAACCCAGAGACATATTTCTAGTTTTCCATTATTAACACTGTCAATGTATTAATTTTATTAATCTTAGGATATACTAAAAGTGTGGAGAGGCACATTCCTAGCCATAACATTTTATTTTTGTTGTTTAAATATTAATAAATATGTAAAAATAAATAAAACCATTACTGTCCCAGTTTTCCAATTTCATCTTGATGAGGTGTATTGCTTTTTATCCACGAGCTAGAAATGTCCCCAGATTTGATTTCAGAAATCTGGTCACCTTAAGTCAGATGTGAGACAAACATTGATTATAACTAGTGTTGCACCAATAATGATACCAGTATGGGACGGGGCCCCGATCCAGCACTAAAGGTGAGTACCAACAAATGGGGCACCAATACCATTTTGATGTTTGTATGTCACTTGAATGCAGCCTTCTCTCTCCCAACTAGTACTATACATGTTATATAAGTTCATGAAAGTTGCACTATTTTGGCATTTGAGAGCCAAAACTCAGGGTTTAAAAGAGATAATTCAATTATTAATGTAATTTTACTGTTGCACTACTATTATACATGTTATAATTTCACAAATGTTGCACTATTTTGGCCTTTGAAAGACAAAAGTTTATTCAACAATTGTCACCCATTCCAGGTAGGCAATAAAAAGTTCTACTACCCTAAGTAGTATGCAGTTCTTCATACATACACACACACATCAATTTCAAACAGATGGCATCGGTATGGTATCGGCCAATACTGCACAGCCAGGTATCGGTATCGGGGCCAAAAAATGGCATCGGCGCAACACTAATTATAACCCGGAATGCCTCCAAAGACAGGGGGCAGAGTGACCCCAGGCAGATGGCTCACCGGGCAGGGACTTCGCTGGGGCATCATGGTCCTTGACGTGTCTCTCTAAAGCCGCCGCCTCCGCGTACATGCGCTTACATCCGGTCATCGGGCAGGGCAGTCTTCGGCCTCCTGGGGCTGGCAGGTGGGAATTCACACATAATGAGCCGGAGCTAGCCTAGCTGCTTGGCTAACCGACTACGGCGCCAGCAGCCACCAGAACAGTAAAAAAAAAACCAAAAAACTTCAATATCATGGTGAGAGTAGTGGAATAACAAACCTCCGTTTCCATTCTCGGGCGGCTGCAAGACAGAGTCCTCCATAGACATCATATCAGAAACAATAAAGACAGGTCAGAGGAAAACGCCACAGAAAACCGGAGGGCGGTGCGGTCCCGCCAAAGAAAACAAACATCCCAGGCTAAAGCAGAGCGCAGGAACCCGGGAGTTCTCAGCTGATTTCATTCACTTCTACCAAGCATGAGCGTCTAAAAACAAAAACAGCAGAATGCTTTCTCTTCTTCTTCTTTATGTTTTTTTCTGGCGGTTGGCACGCAACGAAACAGTGCATTACCGCCACCAACTGGTTTGGAGTGTTCTTCTTCTTCTATTGTTTTATGGCGGTTGGCAAACAACTTTTGGTGCATTACCGCCACCAACTGAAATGGAGTGTGAATCGGGATGACCTACTCTAATATCCTACTACTATAAATAATAAAAATAAATAAATAAATAAATAAATAAATAACTAAATCCGTTTTATCAAATTAGTCTTTTTAAGATATCTTAATAATAAAGAATAACCCTCTGATTTGGTGTTCATATCTAAAAGATATTTTATGTTTAACTTTAATTTACTGTTTTGTAATCTATTTATCAATTAATTTCTCTCAATATGATATTTACTGCAAAATAATATAACGTTCTCCACTGTTTCTTCAACAAAACAAAAATCACACTTTCCTGTATCATGAATCCCAATTTTAAATAATGTGCTAATTAACCCTGTATGTCCAAAACGTAATCTTGACATTACTGTTTCTTCCCTTCTATTCCTTGATGTCATCCTCATTAATCCTACTTTTCTTTGAATATTATAAAACCATCTTCCAGTTCTTTCTTCTTCCCACTGTTTCTGCCACCTTGCTCTAATCCTTTTCTTAATTACTGATTTTATTTCACCTTTACTAAATGGAATTATTATATCAATTAAACTGTATTTACTTGCTCTTTTTGCATATTTATCTGCCATCTCATTCCCTTTATTCCTATATGAGAAGGAATCCATATAAAAGAAACAGTTAATCCCATTGCTTGAATTCTGAATAATAGTTGCTGAATTTCTACCAATAAATCCGGTCTGCTATCTGAATGATTGTTTTTAAATGAATATAATGTTGAACTAGAATCTGAACAAACTACACTTCTTAATGGTCTAATTTCTTCAATCCATTCTAATGCTAACATGATGCCAAACATTTCTCCTGTGTAAACTGAAACTTCATTACTAATTCTTTTACCTGATTTAAAATTAAATTCTGGAACTACAAACGAAACACCATTCCTATTATTTGAATCTTTTGAAGCATCTGTATACATTTTCACATATTCATAATATTCTTTATCTATATATTGCTCAACCATATTTGAATCTAAAATATCCTGTTTATTTTTCCGTTTATACAACAATCTTAAATCTACATCAATTTCAGGTAGGATAGATGGATGAAGTATTGATCTAATAACTGTTCTACTGCCATTTATTTGAGATAATTCAAGATCTATTATATTAGAATCTGCTATCCACCCAAAAGAATTTAATTTCTTCTTCCCTTTTTCCCAACTTGGTTTTAAAATTTCTTGACATGGATGATTTTCACAATGATTTTTTAACTGAAACCAGTAAGTGGAAAGTAATTGTAATCTCCTCAACTTTAGTGGCATTTCTCCCATTTCTACTTGTAATGCTGAAGTTGGTGTAGTTCTTATGGCCCCTGTGCATAATCTCAAAGCTTGATACTGAACAATATCCAATTTTTTAAGTAATGAAACTAATGCTGAACCAAAAGCTATACATCCATAATCAAAAACAGACCTAATTAATCCTATATAAATTGATTTCAATGCCTTCCTCTCAGCTCCCCATTCATTCCCAACCAAACATCTCATAACATCTATAACTCTTTTGCATTTATCGATCATCTTCTCAAATATGAACTTTCCAAGTAAGCCTTTCATCCAACCATATACCCAAAAATTTAAATTGTTTTACCCTTTCCAAATCATATTTATAAATTTGTAACTTTAATTCTTCAGAAACTTTTTTCCTTGTAAAAAATAAAATCTTTGTTTTATCTACAGAAATCTTGAATCCCCATCTAAAAGACCAATCTTCTATTTTATTAATGGCTTCTTGAACTTTTTTAATGATGAAACTTATATTTTTACCCCTCTTCCAAATTGCTCCATCATCAGCAAATAAAGAAACACCCATTTCATTTTCCACATCCTCAAACATATCATTAATCATAATTAAAAAAAAAATAATGGACTAACTATACTTCCTTGAGGAATACCATTTTCAACATAAAGATTTTCTGATAATTGATTTCCTATTCTTACTTGTATTGATCTATTATTGAGAAAATCATTTATCCAATTAAACATTGAACCCCCAATTCCCATCTTCTTTATTTTATCAAAAATCCTTCTTTCCACATCATGTCATAAGCTTTTTCAATGTCAAAGAATACAGCTATCACACTCTCTTTATTAACTTGTGCCTTTCTTATTTCATGTTCCAATAACAAAATAGGATCCATTGTATTTCTACCTTTCCTGAAACCACTTTGAAACTTAGATAAATACTCTATCTTTTCAACAAAATAAGTCATCCGTTCATTTATCATTCTTTCCATTACTTTACATAAATGCGATGTTAATGCAATTGGCCTATAACTCCCTGGATTTGATCTTTCTTTACCTGGTTTTAAAATAGGAACAATAATTGCCTCCTTCCAAACTTTAGGTAAATGACCCACTTCCCAAATCTTATTATAGAAATCCAATAAAATCCTTTTAGATGAATTACTTAACTGATTTATCATAATATATGAATTTTGATCTTTACCTGGAGATGAATTTTTTGATTTCCCTAAAGCATTCTTAAGCTCTACAAAAGAAAATGGAAGATTTAATAAGTCATTACTATTTATATTTTTCATTAACAATTGCCTGTTTTCATTAATTGTACCTTCTCTTGCTTTTATTTCTTTTTCAGTTAAATTATTTGAGCTATGAATTTTAGCAAACTTCTCCACTAACATATTTGCTTTCTCCTCCTCTGTCACAGCACATATATCCCCATCCTTCAGAACTGGATATCCATATTCTCTCTTAATTCCATTCATTCTTTTTATCATTCCCCAGATATTTGAAATTTTTGTTTCTCTACCAACCGACTCACAAAACGATTGCCAGTAAACCCTTTTTGCATATTTAACAGTTCTTTTGACTAGAGCTTGCAACCTTTTATATTCAATAAAATACTGAAAATTTTGATTTTTCTTTAACATTCGAAACGCTTTATTTCGAGATTTAATAGCAAAGTCACATTCTTTTGTCCACCACGGTACTATTTTCTTCTTCCCGCTTCCTTTTTTCCTTTGTATAGATTGTCTAGCTGCACCTAATATAGCTTCACAAACAGAAACATTTATATTATCTACATCGAAATTAATATCAACCTTTTGCATTTCAATTCAATTCAATTCAATTTTATTTATATAGCGCCAAATCATGAAACATGTCATCTCAAGGCACTTTACAAAGTCAAGTTCAATCATATTATACAGATTGGGTCAGATTATACAGATTGGTCAAAAATGTCCTATATAAGGAAACCAGTTGATTGCATCAAAGTCCCGACAAGCAGCATTCACTCCTGGGGAACCGTAGAGCCACAGGAAGAGTCATCTGCATTGTACATGGCTTTGCTGCAATCCCTCATACTGAGCAAGCATGAAGCGACAGTGGGAAGAAAAACCACCCATTAGCGGGAAGGAAAAACCTCCGGCAGAACCGGGCTCAGTATGAACGGTCATCTGCCTCGACCGACTGGGGTTACAGAAGACAGAACAGAGACACAACAAGAGAGACAAAGAAGCACACATTGATCTAGTAATCTGTTCTACATTAGATGGTAGTAGCGGGTGAGCCGTCTTCTCTGGATGATGTCACAGTTAACAGAACGCCAGACCAGGTGTACCTACTATGAAGATAAAACAGAGAGAACAGAAAGTTAAAGCAGAAATGACAACACATAATGCATAATTGAAGAACAGTAGAACTCAATAGAGTGAGAAAATTAGATCCTGATATACTCCAGTAGCCTAAGCCTATAGCAGTAAAACTATAAAGGTAGCTGAGAGTAACATGAGCCACTAGTTATAATTTTTGTCAAAAAGAAAAGTTTTAAGCCTAGTCTTAAAAGTAGACAGGGTGTCTGCCTCACGGACCAAAACTGGGAGTTGGTTCCACAGGAGAGGAGCCTGATAGCTGAAGGATCTGCCTCCCATTCTACTTTTAGAGACTCTAGGAACCACCAGCAGACCTGCAGTCTGAGAGCGAAGTGCTCTATTAGGAACATACGGGGTAATCAGAGCTCTGATATATGATGGAGTTTGATTATTAAGGGCTTTATAAGTTAGAAGAAGAATTTTAAATTATATTCTTGATTTAACAGGAAGCCAATGAAGGGAAGCTAAAATTGGAGAAATATGATCCCTCTTGTTGATTTTCATCAGAACTCTTGCTGCAGCATTTTGGATCAGCTGAAGGCTTTGAACTGCATTTTGTGGACTTCCTGATAGTAAAGAATTACAATAGTCCAGCCTTGAAGTAACAAATGCATGGACTAGTTTTTCAGCATCACTCCTGGACAGAATGTTTCTAATTTTGGCGATATTCCTGAGGGTGAAAAAAGGAAACTCTGGAAACCTGTTTAATATGGGATTTAAATGACATGTCTTGGTCAAAAATAACACCAAGATTTTTTACTTTATTACCAGAGGCCAAGATAATGCCATCCAGATTAAGTGATTGGTTAAGAAGTTTATTTTTTGAGGACTCTGGTCCAAAGATTACAACTTCGGTCTTGTCAGAATTTAGATGCAGGAAATTTAAAGTCATCCAGCTTTTGATGTCATCAAGACATGACTGCAGTCAAAGTAATTGATTGGATTCATCAGGATTTATGGATAAATATAGCTGAGTATCATCAGCATAACAGTGGAAATTAATCCCATGCTGTCTGATAATTTTGCCTATCGGAAGCATATATATAGTAAAGAGAATTTCTTCATCACTAATTCTCTTATATTTTTCCCAATCAGCATTTGCAAAAACCCATCTTTCTCTACCTTCAATATAATTTTGTCTTGTCTCACAACCCACTTTTATTAGTATTGGATAATGGTCACTACCTATGGTTGAATCTTTTAAAACTTTCCAATTACTGATTCCTGCAATATCTTTAGATACTAATGTAATATCTATTGCTGATTCTGACCCATTCCTGTCATGGTTGAGTTTTGGTTTGGCTTTGTTTTTCTGTTATTTTCATTTTTTCATCTCTTTTGGGTTAGGTTTGACTTTATTTATTGTTAGTTTTCAGTCATCAGTTATTTTCTGTCAATTTTCACTTCACCTCCTCAGCAGTCAGTCACACCTGATATAATTTACCAGTCAATTAGCCAGACCCTTGTTCCACCTGTGAAGTGCTCTATTTAAACCTCCCTCTGCCTTCAGTTCAGCACTGGGCCGTCATCATTCCACACCTCTCCATGCCAGTCCCCGTTTTTGCCTTGGAAGATTTGTTTTTCTTAAGGTTAGTCCTGCCAGTTTCTATTGACTCATACTTTGCTGTTTGTGCCTGGAGAAGTTCTGCTCTGTGTCCTGGTGTCTCCAGAGAACTGCTAACTGGACTAGCCATCCTGAAGAGGCACTGCTCTGTGCTCTGGTGTCTCCTAAGTTCTGCTAACCTGACTAGCCGCCCTGGAGAAGTTCAGCTCTGTGTCCTGGTGTCTCTCAAGTTCTGCTAACCTGACTAGCCGCCCTGGAGAAGCTCAGCTCTGTGTCCTGGTGTCTGCAAACAAACTGCTAACCTGCTGTGGCTACGGGCATCACCTACATCCCTGACCTTTTGCAGCCCTGAACCTCCGGTCTTCATCATCCGCCATCCAGCACACTTCCTTTAAATTAAAAACTCTTAAACTTTAGTCCCGTGTGCGCTTCCTGAGTTCGTCGGTAAACAAAACCCTGACAATTCCTAATATTAATTCTGGTACCACTCCAATCATTAATACAAACCAAGTTCTTCATATCCATTACTTCTTCTATCACCTCTCCATTAGAATCATTACTACTATCCCAAAGTGTACTGTGAGCATTAAAGTCCCCACAACAAATGATCTTTCCATTTATATTTTCTATCAGTTCACCCATTTCCTCTAAACAAAGCTTTTTACAAGGGTTATAAAAATTTAATATTTCCATTTTTAATCCAAACTTCTATAGCTATCATTCTAATTTTTCCCTTTTCCTAGAAATCTATATTGAACTCCTTGTTTTATAAATATTATACATCCACCCCCACTTCCCTGTTCCCTATCCCTTCGTACACTATCATATCCCTTTATCAAAAAATCTAATTCTGTTTTAAGCCATGTTTCTTGCACACAAATGATATCCGGTTTATTTTCCAAATGATTTATGTAACCTTTAAACTCTTGACCATTACTTATTAAACTCCTAGCATTCCACTGAAGGAGAATCATATTCTCCATTCCCCTGTTTTACCATCATTCTCAAGCTTTTTATTTATCAACTCCCAAGAAAGATCTTTTGTAGAAAAGAATTTTTCTGCCCCCTTCACTATAATTTTTATTTTTTCTGTTTTTTGTTTCACTTGTTCAGTACAATTAATAACATAAGCCATGAATAAAATTAATTTATCCATTGTTATATCCAACCCTGACATATTTCTTTGGTTTTGCTCTGATCTTGCAATCTGCTGAATCTGTGAACCTCCTTGAATTGTTCTTTTTCCTTCCAGAACCTTCTTGGCTGCTTCTGCATAGCTAATGTTTTTAGCTGTTTTAAGTTGTATTTCTGCTGCTCTTTTCCTAGCTTTACAACCTCCATATGCAACATTATGCTGACCACCACAGTTACAACATTTTATCTGATCACCTTTGCATTCCTCATATTTATGTTCTCCTCCACATTTAGGACATCTTTCCTTCCCTTTACAAACCAATGCTATATGACCATATCTCTGACACTTAAAGCAACGCAATGGAGGAGGGACATACGGCCTAACTGGAAAACTCATGAAACCTATTTTAATTTTATCTGGGAGAACATCTCCTTGAAACTCCAATAATACTGACAAACTTTGAACCTTTTTACCATCCACTGATCTTAACAGCCTTTTCAATCTTTTAACTTTACCTCCCTGGATACTTTTTTGAAGTTTTTCAAGGTCCTCTTCAATCGGAATGCCATAGATAACTCCACGACATACCTTATTTTCCCCAAATATTTTCCTTTCACAAACTACTTTTTTACAAACATTATCAATTTGCATCGCTTTATTTTTCTGTTCTTCGGTTTTACACTGAATCAACATATTTCCATCTCTCAGAACTTTCACTACTTCCAACTCACCTAACTTCTTCTTCAGTTCCCTGGAAACCGCAACAGGACTCAAAATCATCTCCTCATCCTCCTTCCTGAATTTCAGTAATATTTTAAATTCCTCTTTTTCCATTTTCCTTCTCACTGTTCTATTTTCCTCTTCCGAGCTGTCTTCCTCTAAACTTCTCTTAACATTCTGATTACCGATTGCTGTCATCTTTTCTCAAGTATCCTTTTCCTCTTCCTCTTCCTCTACCTACTGGAGTCCAATTATCAAAATCCATGTCCTCATCGTCATCTACCTGCGATGTCATCCCGATCCAGTCACACTTCAGTTTACCACCAAGCTCAAAAATACTTATATTTTCCGCCACTTCCAAAATTCGCCGAAAGAACGCGTCCGCAGTCCGTCACCCAACTCTCGTGTGGATCAGAATGACTTATTTATACTACCTAAAATAAATTAAACCAAACTACCAAAACAAAACAAACACCAAAAAAAAAAATTAAAAAAATAAATCCTATCAATTAAATTACTTAGTCTAAGATAATGAAACATAATCCCATAACACTCATCTCTTGAATTACTTCTAAGCATTTCTATTAAATCAACTTTTATTCTTTTCCTTTTTAAATTTTTAACCATTTCCCTTCTTTCTTCTTCATATTTCTTACAGTATATCATAATATGCTCAACTGTTTCTTGTTCCCCAAAATACTCACATCTTCCAGTGTTATGCTTCCCTATTTTGAATAATGTTCCATTTAATCCTGTGTGCCCAAATCTAAGTCTTGATATGATTGTTTCTTCCCTTCTGCTCCTCCCTGCACAACTCATTTCTCCCACTCTCCTCTGAATCATGTACAGCCACCGTCCTTTTCTCTCTTCCTCCCATTGCTTTTGCCACCTTTCCTTCATCTTCTGTTTAATAATGCTCTTTACTTCCATCTTACTAACTTTAATTGAGATATCAATGTTTTCTCTAATTGTAGCCTCCTTTGCAACCTTATCTGCCATTTCATTTCCTTTTATTCCCATATGTGCTGGTACCCACAAAAATATAACTGTAATTCCCGTCATTTGAATTCTGAACAATGTTTGCTGGATTTCTATTAAAATATCTGGTCTACTATCTGAATGACTTCTCTGTAAACTGATTAATGATGAAGATGAATCTGAACAAATTATTACTCTGAGAGGTCTTATTTCCTCTACCCATTAGCAGAATGCTTTTCTTCTTCTTCGTCTTCTTATTCTCTTTGTTATGGCGGTTGGCAAACAACTTTTAGGAGCATTACCGCCACCTTCCAGATTGGAGTATTATTATTATTATTATTATTATTATTATTATTATTATTATTCATGTGGGAGGAGTGAGTGTGAAGGAGCGGAAGGAAGAGCATGTGAGAAAATCTGTTTGAGTGGCTTTTCTTACTTTTTTTGCTATCCTTTTTCACTGGGTGAGTGTAAACACGCCCACCGACAGGGGGGACAAACGGGTCAGTTGTCCCGGGCCCAGGATAGAGGGGGTGTGGGGGGGTGTCACTAATATCTATGGTCACTACCACTGAGCTATATAATCACTGAGCTATATAATACACTGGAGTGCTGATTTTGCCGCAAAACTGAAGTCACTGGCCACCATCTTGCTACTCCCTACTCTCACAGAATCCCATAGGATTTGGTTGCAACAACAAGCAGTTTTCTGGCTGAGTGAAAACGTTTTACAGGTAATTCTACAGTCAGTGGATGTACTAACACTAGCAACTACTAGGAAATTAGGTGCTGAAATATTTTACATGTTATTCATATTAAATATATATATGTATATATAAGTATGTGTATATGTATATATGTATATATATGTATACACATATGTAAATATATGTCTTTGTATATTTTTATTTATATATTTATAAATGTTAAACATATATATTTAAATGAATAAAATGCAAAATATTTCAGCACATGACTTTCTCAGTACTTGATATTTTTAGAACATAACATAAAACTATATGGCATTTGACATTTTAAAAGTCTTAAGCCCCCCCTGAACATGAGAAAATCCTCGTTATTTGATGCTGTAGCGCACATATTCCCTAGTTACTGGGGGAAAATAGGGAGTACCAATATGGCGGCTGGTGGCTTCACAGAGACTCGTTCAAACAGACGGTGATTAGCACTCCAGTGTATAATATAGCTCAGTGTATATAATACACTGGCAAAAAAAAAAAGTCTTCTTCTTCTCCTCTTTTTTTTTAATGGCGGTTGGCAAACAACTTATAGGTGCATTACCGCCACCTTCCAGAATGGAGTATGGATCAGACAACCTATTATATCCTCTCTAAAATACCCGTTCTTCTTAAAAAATTAAAAATAATCCCAAAAACTACATCCCCAGATGATCTCTGAAATTCCCTTATGTCTAATTTATTTTTATTTCTGCCTAACTCTCTACGCAACATATCTTGAGTATATTTATTACATTCTAAAAAATATGTTTGACTGTTTCTAATTTCCCACAATTACAACACCCTGTATTATGCTTATTAATTATTTTAAGAGTAGTATTTAATCCTGTATGTCCGAATCTTATCCTAGATATCTTCTTCTTTTTTAATTCTATTAAATTTTCTTAATTCTCCAACCTTTTTTTGAATACTATATTAAAACCTAGCATTCCCTCCTTTATCCCACTGTTCTAGACATTTCTTCTTGAAATACATTTTAATAATATTCTTTACCTCATTTTTACTTATTTTAATATTTAACTCAACAAGATCCTTTTTTACGCCACTCTTTGCAAAACTATCAGCTAAATCATTACCTATAATACCAATGTGAGCAGGAATCCAAACTAATTTAACATTAGAACCACCATTTCTAATCCTAAAAATGTAGTGGAAAACATCCAATATAATATCTTGCCTTGATTCTGAATTAAATTCTAGAATACTTATTAATGCACTACTTGAATCTGAACAAATTAAAACCTCCCTCTCTCTTGTTTCCTCAATCCATTCTAAAGCCATTAAAATAGCCATTAATTCACCTGTATACACTGCCAATTTATCTGTTATTCTTTTATTCCTTATAATATTTAAGTCTGGAATTATAAATGCTATACCTACTTTATCATTTAATGTTTTGGAAGCATCAGTATAAATTTGTATATATTCTGAATATTCTTTTTTTTAAATAACTTTCCACCTCTCTTTTTTCTTACTGTCTCCCCTTCCTCAATAACTTTACATCAACTTCAGCCTGTCCAAAGATCCATGATGGAATAGCAGGAATAATAACCACAGGACTGATTACAAAGTTATCTATTCCTACATCTTTTAATTTATTTATAATTGTCCATCCAAAGCTATTAATTTATTTTCTTTTTCTTGACAAGGTTGCAGTGTAATATATGGAGGATGAATTTTAGTATGTCCTTTAATATTTACCCAGTAATTTATGGCTAGTTGTTCTCTCCTGAGCTCCATTGGCATCTCACCCATCTCCACTTGTAGAGCTGAAACTGGGGTAGTTTTCATTGCTCCACAACAGAGTCTCAATACCTCTTCCACCCATTGAACTGCTAAAAGCAAAGAAAGCATTTCTACTGTAGACACCGAGACTCCGTCCTTAATCCTTTTCCCTACCTTAAAGGTATACTATGCAACCGGGGTTGATTTTCCAGCGAGGCTCCCCCCAGAGGGCGAAAGTAAAAGTGCACTGTCATAAAGATGCTCAGCTGTTCTGGTTCCTCCGTCAAGCCAGGCGCGGTTGTTTTGAGCTTAGCAGACAGGCGAACGCAACGAAAAGTGGAAAAAACGGCAGTACAAACAATGACTAACACAGTGAAGGTATGAACATCAAGCTTTCCGCAGCGCAATCTTGGCGAGGCGGCCGCCGCCGCCGCCTCGCCAAGCCGCAGCCGCCGCAGCCGCCGCCTCGCCGCCGCCTCGCCGCGGTAGCGTCTCGCCAACATAAAAAAAATAAAATAATAATAATAATAATAATAATAATAATAAAACTCGATATGCTTGCATGTTTATTTGACGTTAACACGCGGTTCTTTGTTGTTGCTTTCGCGCGTGCATATAGTGAATTGCAGGGCAAAAACACATGGAGTTCTTGCCGTAAAGCGAGACTTCTGTGTGTGCGGGCCGTGAGCTCTTGCAATTGCAAGTGCGGTATTTCCCCCACAGACACCCAGGGCGGCCGAGAAAACCTTTGTTCGACCTGAAATTACTCATTTAATCATCCAAAACGGTATGGAACACATTAATTAACTGAAAAATGTTGCATAGTATGCCTTTAATTTGAAACTGTCATACAATAAATGCTATCCCTACCCTATTAGCTGTATTTTGTTATGCATCTGTGTATATTTGTATATAGTTATAATATTTATTTAAGTATTCTTGTACTATATATTTATTCATAATGTGAAATTTATCTTTGTTCTTCTTTTCTAATAATGAAAAATCAACTTCAGCATCAGGAAGTATCCAAGGTGGCACTGCAGTTAATGGAACTGTCTGACATATATCTAACTGATTTAAATGAACTTCATTAACTTTAGAGTTTAACGATCCAAAGCTCTTTGTTTCTTTTATTACCATCTAATGTAGAACAGATTATTGGATCAATGTGTGCTTCTGTGCCTTTTTGTCTCTCTTGTTGTGTCTCTGCTCTGTCTTCTCTAACCCCCAGTTGGTCGAGGCAGATGACCGTTCATACTGAGCCCGGTTCTGCTGGAGGTTTTCCTTCCCACTAATGGGTGGTTTTTCTTTCCACTTTCGCTTCATGCTTGCTCAGTATGAGGGATTACAGCAAAGCCATGGACAATGCAGACAACTCTCCCTGTAGCTCTACGCTTCTCCAGGAGTGAATGCTGCTTGTTGGGACTTTGAAGCAATCAACTGGTTCCCTTATATAGAAAATTTTTGACCAATCTGTATAATATGATTGATTTTGACTTTGTAAAGTGCCTCCAGATAATATGTTTCATGAATTGGCGCTATATACATAAAATTGAATTGAAACTGAATTGAATTTTCATTCTGCCATCCAGGTTTAAGCACCTCTAATGTTGGATGATCATTTATTTGTCCCTGTAAATTTCACCAGTAGTTTAAAGATAATTGATCCCTGCTGCTTGGTCTTTATCGGCAGTGGGCAAACAGCACAGTACCGCCCTCTGCTGTTATGGAGTGTGGAGCGGAATTTCATCCTATAGAAATGCGATTTTAAGTATTGCATGATGATAACTGTTACTTCTTGAGTTACTTCTAATTATTGCAACTTGTGTTTTGACTCAGGTGTCTTGTCTCTTCTTCATACGTCTGGCAGGCAGATATAACATGCTGCTGATCATCATCACCACAGAACTTACATCTTCCATTGCAATGTTTCCCTATAATGGATAGTGTGCAGCTGTTTAGCCCAGTGGGCCCAGATCTGAAAGGGGAAAGGATTGTCTCCTTACCCTCCTCCTCCCTGTACATCGTGACATCTCTACAGTTTTCCTTGTTTCATAAAACCACCATCCTTTCCTTCTCTCCATTTTCTGTTTAAAAATATTCTTTCTTTCTGCTTTCCTAAAAATGATCATTGAATCCTCTGTGCTCAGGGACCTAGCGTGACAGTCCCTGGTATTCTAACCAGGGATCTTGTGCCTTCTCCAGGATGCAAGCGCCCTGCTCTAACCACCACTCCCCCACCAGATCTATTCTGACTTTGGTTACTTTCTACAGTTTCCTTTTGCCAGCAAGGTGATCCTGTCCATGACCTCATAACTCTGTCCAGCAAATGAGGGTTAGTTGTTCTCCTCCAATGTTACGTGGCATTTCTCCCTTTTCTACCTGTAATGATGCTGTTGGAGTTGTTCTAATTGCTCCTGTACAAAGTCTCAATGCTTCGTACCGAAAGAATCCAGCTTTTGTAGTGTTGTGTCTGCTGCTGAATTAGAAACTGTACATCCGTAGGTCTGACACAATGAACCTCAGCGCTGCTCTATCTGCTCCGCAGTTGCTTCCAGTTAAATGCTCATGATGTGTGTGGCTCATGTCACCCTTTCATTAAACCAAACCCCAAGAAATTTCCCTTTCTAGAGTTGAGTTATATACATTTTCATCTCTTGTTTTTTCCCCTACTGAATTACAAAATTGCCTCCAGAAATCTCGTTTCACATGTTTTATAGTTCTTTCCTACTCTTGTATTCAAGAAGATTCTGGGAGTAGTGATTCCTGTTCAATGTGTTTAACAGCTTTATTTTGAAGTTGGAGTGTTTTGTCACATTCCTTTGTCCATATCGGTAAAAACTTCATATTGATATCACTCCCTTTCTTCTTTATAGATTGTTTAGCAGCCTGTAAAAGAGCACAACACCACAATCTAAATGATCAACATCTATATTCAAGACTTACACAACAAGACCAAATGTTTCCTACAACCTAACCTAAACACCATACCTCAAGTCTCATACTTTTCAATAACCATATTTATTCCAGTTATTAAAAGATCATGGTCACTTCCTATTGTACCATTAACTACCTGCTATGTGTTTAATTCTGCGAGGGGATGTGGAAGTACAGGTGCTGGTCATATAACTGGATTATCATGAAAAGTTTATTTTTTTCAGTAATTCAATACAAAATGTGAAACTTTTATATTATATTAATTCATGACACACATGTTGATATATTTCAATTGTTTATTTATTTTAATTTTGATGATTATAACTGATAACTGATGAATGAATATAATTTACAAGTTTCACTTTTTGAATGGAATTATTGAAGAAATCTACTTTTTCATGACAGTCTAATTATATGACCAGCACCTGTGTTGTCAGACCATTTGCTGATTTTATACCCGTTTTCATATGAAGTTTTTGTGCCCTTAATAAAACATATAAAATTTTTATTGTCCATTAGTTTTTTAACTACTGTTCCATTTTGATCATTTCAGTAGCCCATCTAAGGTGTGGGCATTAAAATCACCACGCTAAAACACATTTCCATTCAAACACGTATCAAGTTCTTCCATTGACTCAGATGAAAGCCTTTTGCATGGATGGGAAAAATGAACAATTTGATGCTTTCCTTCCTATTCCAAACTCAACATTATATTCTGTCTTCCTGTTGCCAAAAACCTAAACCGAATTCCTGTTTTTGAAAACGTTACACATCCTCCTAACTGAACCTCACTTCTGTTTCTGTGAACACAGCTATATCTTCTGTCGACAAAATCTAAAGTTGCTTTGAGCCAAGTGTCCTGAAAATATGTCTTTCTTACTGAGATTTCTTGATGAATTCTTTAAATTCTTAATTTGCTATTAAACTCAGAGCCTTCCACTGCAGAATGATTAAAGTGTCCTTCTCGCCTGATCTGCCTGAGTCCTTTGTTAATGTTTCTATATAATGTATTTTAAGCCAAAGAATTTCTCTGCTCCTTTAAATGTTGATTGTATTTTAGGTTTTGAATTTTAATTGATCTACACAGTTAATCACCACAACATAACCAGCTCTAGGTTCTGTTTTCTTTCTGTCCTACATGGGATGTTGAATCTTGAGAGATAAGTGTCCAAACGCATCTCTCTCCCTCTGGTCTGTCCTTGAACTTTCTTCACAGACTAAACACAGCTAATAATGTTGGCTGTCTTGACTCGTTCCACTTGGCCTTTTTAGCTTCACATCTCCCAGAGCTCCCTCTGTTTGACCAAGCTGTTTCTTCTTTGTGTGAGAGGAGTGTGGTGAAGGAGCAGAAGGCAGAGAGAAGGTCTTTTTGACTGTTTTTCTAACTTTCTTTTCACTGGGTGGATGTTTTTTAGAGAAATTCTGTGCTTCGATTGATTAGTTTAGCATGTTATTTGTGGAGCTGGTGGCTGTCAGGTGTTGCACTGCTGCTAAAGAGGTTGTATTACTGGTACTACTTGGAATGCTATGTTAGTGGGTTCTGGAAGCTTCTCCCTGACCTGGAAGAACAGCATCATGGTAGGTGCCAGATGTTCTTTTCCACCTATTTTGGGCACCAAGCATACCAATACTATTTATCTGTAGAAAAGTGATAATATTTTTATTTTAACATTATAGGCATGTAATGAAAAGCTTCATTACTGTTTCTATGACACTTAAAATGCAGTTTTAGAATATTGTATGCAAATAACTTGCACTGTGATTTAAAGTATTTTATTTTCAGTTGTGATGGTTTGTGCAGTTCTTCTCAGCTGGCACTGATGACCTGTCAACAAACCAAACCATTTATAATATTGATTACTGTTTAGAATTGTGATTGTTTGTGTAGATGACTTACCTCCTGTCTCTTCCTCTGCAGGGTGTTCAGGCTAAAAGATTCCCCGGGCGCCTGAACACCATTTAAAGGTTCCAGAAGAGTCCATTATGGGGGGGACTGTATTTTGGTTGTTATAGTATTTTAGGAATTTAGATATAAATGTTCAGATATTTTTAGACTGTTTGTTAAATAAAGTGTAATCTTTTAGCAGTATTATTTGTCAGTGTTTGTATGTTAGAGTGTGAGTGTTTCCCTTGTTTGTTGGTAGATCTGGTTAATGGGAGGAGTTAGTGATCTATAAAAGGCTGCTTGTAAAGAAGCTAGTGTGATTACTCCAACGTCAGCTTTACTGGTAGAAATGGGAGAGTTACCACTTCATCTTAGAAGACTACAGTTAAAGATTTCTTATTGGTGTCAATTAAAGGGACATAAGGGAAATCATCCATGTCAAAAAAATTTAAATCCTAGTTGGGAAAAAGGAAAAAAGAATTTAAAATCTTTTGGTTGGGATATTGAAAATATAAAAGAATTTGATTTAGATTATATAAATATTAGCCAAACAGTCCCTCTTTCACCAGTTCATCCATCTTTATTTTCTAATAGTATTGTTGATTTAACATTGTTGAAGGAAAGGGAAAAAGGAAACTATTTAGATTTTAGTTCAATACAATCATATTTAGACAATAACTATTATGGATATATTCAAGTTTTTACAGATGCTTCAAAAAAACTCAAATAACAATAATGGGGTGTCATTCATTGTTCCAGAATTTAATATTAAGAAATGTAAAAGAATTTCTGATGGAGTATCAGTTTATACAGGAGAGATG